>NC_066554.1:555000-687500 GCF_024679095.1 Eriocheir sinensis | reverse complement strand
AATAAAAAAAGCAAACAGCCATGTACATTTCAAGTATATGCTTACTTAAATTGGATATGCACCCTATGCCTTCTTAAAGCATCTCTGGCTACCAGCATTGTGGAAAAATTAGATGAATTCAAGCAAGAATTATCTAAAGAAATATTTGTGGTTAAGGATGAGGTTGAATCAAGGGCTGAGAAGGTGCAGGAAGAGCTGGGATCAGTCGTTGACACGCTTAAACGTGCTGAGCATGCTGAATCCAGTTGGGCTGAGGTGGCGAAGAGAAGCAGGAGAGTCAAGAAGAATATCCTAGTTGTGAAATCTTCTGCCCAGGAAAGGAAGGCAACAGATATGAAGGATGAAGTTCACAGGCATAAAATGGCATTCTAAGAACTGATTCAAGATTCACAAATGGAGGTAATATTGTCATGAACTTTGACAATGAGAACACAAGGGATGAGGCAGCTCAAAAATTGGAGTCTGTTGAGCAAATTAGTACCAAGAATGTTGGAAAGATGAAACCAAAAATCACAATATGTAATGTGCATAAAGAGGAGACCAAGGACAAAATAAAGGAGCCCATCTTGGACTGCAATGAGTTCTTACACACAATTCGGGGTGTGGAGAATAAAATTGAGTTGATTTTTAGTAAGCCTGCGGCTGGCGGTATGATGTACTACATTTTGAGGTGCGACCCAACTGAGAGAGAGCTGATTTACAAGAATCATGACAAGTTAAAATTAGAATGGGGAATATATACAGTGAGAGACAGATACCATGCAATTATATGCTATCATTGTCAGAGATACGGCCATCTTGAGGCCAACTGCACTGACAAGAACAATGGAGAGACCCCAAAGTGTTACAAATGCTCTGGGATCAAAGGATTGCTCCGTGGCTGCGAAGAAATGCATAAATTGTATGAGGTACAAGAAGCCTGAAATTTATCACTCAGCAAATGACCAGTGTTGTGTAGTCCTTCCGACTGAAATTGAGAGACTTCGTAACATAACCGATCATGGCTATTAATTAGTGTTTGCATGCGTGCCTCCCCCCCTCCCGCGGTCCCGCTGCACACGACTTTCTACTCAAGCTCATCCCTTTACTGTCCAAATTCCTTACGCACGAGTTAACCAGCATTTTTACTCTTTAACCCCTCACGCTGGTAAACTCGGGAACAATCTTCCTCCATCTGTATTTCCTCCTGCCTGCGACTTGAACTCTTTCAAGAGGAGGGTATCAGGACACCTCTCCTCCCGAAATTGACCTATCTTTCGGCCACTTCTTTGGACTCTTTTTTTAGGAGCAGTGAGTAGCGGGCATTGTTGTCTTTTTTTTTAAACTAAGCTATTATTTTGCATTTAAGAATACTAAGCTATTATTTTGCATTTAGGAAACTAGGCTATTATTTTGCATTTACGAATACTAAGTTGTTATTATGCATTTAAGAAAACTAGGCTATTATTTTGCAGTTACTTTTCTTTTCTTAAGAGAAATTAATCTCCCTCTCTCTCTCTCTCTCTCTCTCTCTCTCTCTCTCTCTCTAGAATGCACACTGACGACCAAAGCCAAGCAAGTATTTAGCTTATGGAATGCAGAAAATCTTACAGAGCGTGCACTAGTGGAAACAAGAGCATCAATCGGCGGAATTTCAACCACAAATGGCTACAGTTGGCTGAAGATCCTTATAGGCACCCCCTAAAGACCTGACCTAGGTTAGACATGGGTCGCGGCGCTCCGTAGCGAGCAGTCCCCCTGGGCCAGTCTGTTGACCCCCTCCCCTTCACCTCTTCCCATTTTAGCAGAAACACAACATCGCAAGGAACTCTTTTTGTGACAGTAAGTTAAATTATGGTGATAAACAGTGAGTGCAGAGCGTGTGTGGAGACACTGGACACGTCGTCGTCGGTGTGTCGCCGCTGCACCCTTTCATCCCCCCCCGCCTACGCCCGAGGTCCTGCTCCATCCTGCTGTTGGTTAAGTCTGGTCAGGCGCAGTGCAGTGTTGAGGCCTCGTCACTCAGGTGGGGCAAGATGCAGCTCGCTCACCATCGAGGCTGTGCAGTTGTTCCCACGAACAGTAACGTCTCTTCCCTTCTTGTCTCGCTAGCTGCAGGGCATAGTGCGTCACCGCTAAGCCCATACCTGAGTGACCGCAAATTCCGCCTCTACCTGCCTCCCCGCCATCTGCTGCTACCTGACCACGCTTTTTGACATGGGGATGACCTCGGACTTAACCTACTCGCCATCCGGAAAAAGATTACTTTCCCGCGACTCATCGTTCACGACCACACCGCACTCTACCTCCCCACCGCACAAGCATCATCACAACTTTCCCACTGTTAATGTAGATTACCTACCCCCATAGACCCCTTGCATATTAAACTTTTCTTTTTAGTTATTCACAATGTAAATATAATATGTACATTTTTAGCTTAACGGATGCATTTTCTAAATAAACAGATTATTATTATTATTATTATTATTATTATTATTATTATTATTATTATTATTATTATTATTATTATTTTGTTCATGCCGAACCCAAAGTAAATGTACCCCCTCCCCTACTAACCTACTAATCGCCCATCGATTACCGAAAATGAAAAAAACATGCATCTCTTATATCCCATCTCTGAAGTTAATCCGCGGCTTCATGGCTTCAGTGTTTGCGATGAAGGTGGAGAAATAGATGAGGTATCTAAAATAATGCTGAACTCCATTGCCGAAAAACTATAACTTGACTGCCATGAGTTGCAAACATCAGGCATACATTTAGTATTCCTCTACTGCCCGTCCCTTACCAATCATGCCCGTCCAAGTGCCATCCTTCGTCAGTCTGCCCCACTGGCCGTCCACCGGGGCCACATAGTGATAGGTAAAGTTGGCCGCCGCTGCCAAGACATCTAGCAGTCGAACCTCCAGTCCACGGTATCTGTATACAGGCAAGCTCGTATCACCTACACTGCTATCTGCCTGCTCTACCTCCCCCTCCCCTACAAGTATCATTCTCAGCATTCATTGCATAAACATTACTCTCTCTGTAGTCTAAGCACCTGTTTTGTGTGGGTTTTCATCCGACCACGAAATATTTCTTCGTTCTTTGTTAGTTTGTGTGTGATGTGTGTGTGTGTGTGTGTGTGTGTTTGTGTGTGTGTGTGTGTGTGTGTGTGTGTAATTCACTACGGTCTGATCACGTGTTGGACTCGTAATCGCCAGCAGGTACCCTCCCGACATGAGCAAGTGCTCTTTATCGTCGATCTATGGGTACTGCCAGGACCTCACACACCACACCCCATCCCCCTTGCTCAAGGAGGGACAGTAACCACTCCTAATCAACGGAAAGAATCCGGCCTGAGCAGGCTCGAACCGCCGCCCTGTCGGGCCGTGAAGCCTGACAGCGGAGTGCTCTAACCAGTTGCACCACGGAGTGTGTGTGTGTGTGTGTGTGTGTTTAGAGATTGACCAACCTGGGAAGTCAAACGGGCAAAGCCTCAGTGGGTCGCCATAAGCTTACTTTCCGGGTCCTGTGAGCTGGTTGTCGGCGGACGTGATGAAGGGTTCGTAGGGTAAGGCGGCCACTGTAAAGGTGAAGCCCTGCAAGTTGTTCATTTTGTTCGCCGGGAAGAGCCGCTCCCCTTGCCTGACGGGGAGAGAGGGACCTCCTTGAGCATTTGGAGGTTACTTTCAAATTAAAAAACTTACTTTCAAATAAATAAATAAATTAAATTAAAAAACGTAATTAAACTGAAAACACTCCTTTTCCTCTCCTCCTCCCCCCTTCAATAGTCCTCCATCCCCCGTTTCAATAACCCCCTACTACATCCCCTTTTCCTCTCCCCCTCCCCCCTTCAATAACACCCTACTACACCCCTTTTCCTCTCCCCCTCCCCCTTCAATGCTTGACTAAATTTGACTTCGTTTGACTTCGCTTGACTAAATTTGACTTCGCTTGACAAAATTTGATTTTGCTTGACTAAATTTTACTTCGCTTGACTAAATTTGACTGTTCTTGACAAAACATCCAGCTTTGGACTGAAATCTAGTTTAAAGATAGTATGAGGGATCAGACTAGAGATTACTGTCAGTATAGCCTCAAGCACATGTTTCGGCTGGGAAGAGAAGGAGAGGTTTACAGGAGGAGAGGTGCACCATGGTCTTCCACAGAATGGAAGTTAGAGTAAAAACCGCGAATGTTGCAGAAATTCATGAAACGGAAGCTAGAAGAGTTATCAGGACACCTCTTATAGTCGGTGCCATAAAAAAGTTCGATCTGAGGGCATTTATGGCCCCTCCCCAATATGGGGATTCCGAGACAATGTTTCGTTTAGCCATAATGAATTTTGAATTTGGAAAGATATATCGTACCCCAATAAATTTGGTATCAATGGCTTCATAAAGACTTGTACTAGAATATGCGCAAATACAAATAGAGGAAAATATATATATAAACAATACAAACTTGTTTCAAGTCTCAGTATAGAGTATTGTAGACAACAAATCCTAGGTACCAACTCTTCCCCACTCGCTAGCTCGAAATTTTGTTAGCCAACTTTATTAGCAGAATGTATGTTTCGAAGCAAAATTTAGTGAGAATTCTTATGGTATCTTCAAAATCCTCTTACACCTATTAGTTCCCGAGTTACACCAAGAAACCTGTATTTTTTTCCTCTCCCGTCAGAGTAGGCAAACAATTAAAAATCACTCAAAGCTCCTCATCTACGCTCCTTAGAAAGGTTGCCATATGTCACCATTAAGAAACTTATCCCAACAAATGACACTCCCAAATTTGACGCACTTTCACCGAAAACTTAATTTTTAATAATTTTTTTTTACTTTTATGACGCGTTTCGCGTCATCGTGCGCCACGACCTTTTACCCTTTGATGACGCTAAACGCGTCATCGTGTGCGAGAGGGTTAAGGAATAGGAGCCAGGCCTGTCCTTTCACCTGCACCCACTACTACTAGTCTACTACATAATAATAATAATAATAATAATAATAATAATAATAATAATAATAATAATAATAATAATAATAATTGTAATAATAATAATAGTAATAGTAATAGTAATAGTAATGATAATGATGATGATGATGATGATAATAACTGCAGATTACCAATCAATGAGACAAAAATTATTCTGAAGTGAAACAAGCACTAACTTCACTTTCTCAGTGACAACAAGAAAGTAACTTTCTTTTTATGTCTCCATACGTCACGCGAACTATATTTCTTTATTTATAGGTTGGCCTTACCTAAAGCCCAAGCTCGGCTTCCACACACCGAGGGAGGAGGTGCCGTGTCTGTGGCTTCCGGTGAACAGGCTGGTGGTGTGCAGCGTCCAGACGTCGACCCCCGCCCGCACCGCCGCCACCACCTGAGGCGCAAATCTGTACCAGTGGAAGAACAAGGAAAATAATAAAGCAAAAGTTATATGAGAAGAAAATCATAATGCTTATAAATTAAGGTTGATTACTACTAATAATAACAATAGGTGATGATGATGATGATGATGATAATAACAACAATAATAATGATAATAGTAACAACAATAATAATGATAATAGTAACAATAATAATAATAATAATAATAATAATAATAATAATAATAATAATAATAATAATAATAATTGATAATGATAATAATTATAATTATAATAATAATAATAATAATAATAATAATAATAATAATAATAATAATAATAATAATAAAAATAATAATAATAATAATAATAATAATAATAATAATAATAATAATAATAATAATGATAATAATAATAATAATAATAATAATAATAATAATAATAATAATAATAATAATAATAATAATAATAATAATAATAATAATAATAATAATAATAACAATAATAATAATACGAAAATAATAGTAATGGTGATGACCATGATATTTTAACTGATTTGGGAAGGAGTAGAAAGGTAACCCGCTAACCATAATCTTTACATTTCTGCCCGGAATCGTGCCAAATCTATTCTCCGACTAACCAAAAACTCATTCATTAATAGAAAATGCCAAAACCTTGCTTCCTATAATTCTTCCCGTGACTTCTGGCATCTAGCCAAAAAGATTTTGTATAAATACCACGACACTTGACATCGTTGTATTCCAACGTTGTCATTCTACACATCGAGAGCCCAGCTCTCAAGGTCATGGAAGGCTCAGCAGGTGGGCCCATGGGTGGCCCGCTCCCGCCTCTGCCTCTCCCACCCCTCCCTTTCCCTGCCTCTCCACGTCGTCGTTGGCTGCACAACCACGAGAAAGAACTCAGTTACAATGTTAACAAGTACTTTTTAGACGAAAAAAACAACAGAGGATTTATTATACCACCCACAAGAGTAACTGCAAGAATAGCGAGTCACTAATGTTAGTGAAAGAACTATTGAAAGAGTCTGCGCTAAACTGGATCATGAGTGCATTACGGACAATATATGTTGTCTTATAGGCAGAGAGAGAGAGAGAGAGAGAGAGAGAGAGAGAGAGAGATGGAGGAGGAGGAGGAGGAGAGGAGGAGGAGGAGGAGAAAATGAAGGGAGGCTAATGGTGGTCCACTTCACACCTGATCTCTAATCCCACAACTGGAGACAGAGATGTGGCACCGTGGTACGGAAGGAGAGACCTCCGCGGAATCCTCACGTCCGCCAATTTCTCCTAGAATGACTGTAGGTATGTTAACAACTTCACCACGGAGGCATACTATGTTTAGAGAATTAGAATTCTGGTGTTAGTTATAGGCAGCTACAGTCCCTAATGCGAAAAGATCAATCAAAACACTGATTATTATAATTACCAAAGATGGAAATTTCAGCGAAGGGAGAGTAAGTGAAAATGTGCTCCACTTTGAGATTCAAATAAAGGTATTCTATAGTTGATGATGATAGATTAACAAAACAAAACAAAAAGAAAATCAGTCATTTAATCTGTATATCAGTCAATATCAGTCAATATATGAATTGAATGTGAAACAACAATGGAAGAGATGTTGGAAAGGTAATAATGGAAACGGAGGTTCCTAGCAATTTTGAGAAAGAATGAATGAGGAAGGAGCAAGAAAATAACAGAGACTGTCAGAGCGACAAGGCTACAAGCAAAAATGAATACGATTGGAAAAGATTAATCAAGAAAAAAAAAAAGATTGAGAAACACTATCAAAAGCTATAAAAAACTTATCATCTCAAATTACAACTCATGGTAGTGTGTTCACCTAAAGGTCGGGTGGAGGAGCAGTGACGAGGCATCAAGGGAATGGTTCCCGTTGGAAAGCAGCAGAAGTAAGGTGAGGGTGTTCCCTTCCCACAGGTGTGACTCTTCCTTAAACAGCCGCTGCCACGTCCCTCCGTGCGAAATCACTACAACCCCTCGGCACACTCTCGCGTCGCTCATGTCCACTTGGCTCTGCATGATAAAGTCTCTTGACTAATCCATAATTGGTGTTGAAGTCCAAGATGCCTCAAAATCTAGGACAATGACGTTAGATTCTACAAAGTTCCGGGGGTATATGTAACGAATACACGTTGCAAGTTATTACTGGATATAGCCTCACCTTCAGGTTAAGAGAAGAAGCTGCATCCAGTTCGGCGAGATTAATGAGGGAAAGACCGTAAGGGTGGTGGAGCAGGGCAGACGGCAGAGGTGTGAGGGCATCTGGAGAGTCGTAAAGCAGCACCACGGCGCATCCTGCCATCTCCCTCGCTACCACCTCCGACAGGAGCGACCGCGCCTCACTCTCCTCAGAGGCCGCCCTGGGAACCTATCAGGAGAGCGAGATGAAAGGCAGAGGAAAGTAGAATGCATTCAAACAAAACTACTACCACGCCCATTGCATGTCCTACTACTGCTTGGACAACAAACTACAGCATCTCCAATATTATTACAACTATAACAACTACAACTATAGTATACAACTACTACTACTACTACTACTGCTACTACTACTACAACTACTGCTACTACTACTACTACTACTACTACTATACTACTACTACTACTACCTACATCACCACCACTACTACTACTACTACTACTACTACTACTACTACTACTACTACTACTACTACTACTACTACATAAAAGATACCTCCACCCATGTTTATTTTCCCAACACATGATCATGGTGGGCTCCATAGCTTGGAGGTCATTAGCCCCAGCTCTGTTCGGTAATGACTGTGGCATCCAACCATATCACTAATACTACTTAGCACTAAATCGATACATAACACCCTATCATCTATTGCGTCTAGATCCCCCTTTCCTTCCCTACTCATGTCACTCCCGACCCACCCTAATGTCACTCTCCACCACTGTGGCTTCATAGTCCATATTGGAGATGTTGGTGGCTTTTGGGCCAGAGTGTCTGGTGCCCCTGAGACATAGGATGGCCGACCTGAGCAGGGAGAACGAGAGACGACACTTCTGTCTTTGTGAAACATCTGATAACCCGTCATTTCAAGAGTATCAAGATGCTTTTTCAAATAATTCTGAGCCCTCTGTTTTTTTTTTAAGAACTGTCCTCTTAAACAGCGGGCTCTTTTTTTCTTTTTTGTGCCCTTCAGCTGCCTTTCTCCTGTAAAAAGAAAATGTTCCTTCTTTTCACTTCGCCTTATTTTGTATATATAATTTCTCTTACTTTATCAGCTCAGGTCTTTCATGAACATGTCTTTGTTATTTGACAAACACATTATTACCCTTCTTTGTCATCGGCAAATATGTGACAACCAACGTACGGTTCATATTGACCAGGAATTTATTTCCTCGGTCCTAAGACTGCAAAACACTGACACACACACACACACACACACACACACACACACACACACACACACACACACACACACACACACTTTCAAGAAGACAACATGTACATTTCTCATAACTTATACCAGGTTAAACGTATGAAAGGTAACATACACATGAAACATTAATAAAGTAAAAAGTAAAAATGTATAAATAAACGAGACCGCATAAATGGAAAACGATAAAATACGGTAGGATACAAACCACGACATATAGGAAAACCCCTCTTGATAATACCATACACTGTTATATAGGATAAAACTTCTGGATTATTTTGCATGTCGCATTTGTGAGGAATTGGTCTGAAAATAGATCGTGTATATATTAATAAAGCCATACGTTTGTCATGAATGTTGTGTTCTTGGGCATTGCACATATGTTTCAATCTTCACGAGACCACTCACACAGCCTCTCACCAAGGCGGCAGGCGGCCTCGTCCCGCCTATTCCACTTGCCTGTCTCACATGCCAAAAGGTGGCTCTCACATGATAACGTGTAAAGGATATTCTGTGTTTTTTCTTAATCTAATGTCTTATTATAAGCTGGGTGTATTGAAAATTCTGGGTCCCCCAAGAACAACTTTGCACGTAGTGCGAAATGTATGGTTTTATATGTACTTTTACTCGTAGAATTAGAATTAACTTTAAGATAATGCTGTATTATGTAAATTAAGATTTTTTCAGGATCTTTTTAATATTCTGACTCGTTTTCCCTTTCTTAATTTTAAAACACATAACGATAAAATCAATTCATAATTGGTGAAAATGCTTAATCTAGGAGTAACTTAGTCCATGAAATTATACAGTTATCAGAGGGCGTGGCAGTGTGAGGGCGGTGAGGTGCAGGTTTAGACAAGCAGCGTCCACTCCTGGCTTTGGTACTCACTGTTCAGTGCTCAGTGCTCAGTGCCTGGAGTATCGTGAATATGGTTAGTCTTTTTGTGTATTGCTCCTCATTTTTACCTCAGAATGTTATTTTTTTTGGTCTGGTCACTATTCCATATGTTATAGTGGCATTTCCCCTTAATCCATTTTCAGGCCACACAGTCTAATAGCATCTTGTAAAGTTCGTGATTGTTTGAGCTATCTAGATTAAATTTTGTTACGTGTGAGGCAAGCTTTCTCCTAAAAAGACAAAGAAAGCTAATTACTGAAGAAGGAGAAACCACATAAACATTGCTCTTGGTGATCAGGATAGGGTTTGGGCACCTCGTGTTTCTTGCACTGCCTCTATAACCACTCCAACACAATGAGTGAAAACTGCCGAGCCATGCCATCTGCTAATGCAGAGATTTGGCATAAGGGGGTTGTAAAACCGCGAATCCCATGTTAAATTCCTTATGTTCTAAGTGTAACTCCTACCTTATTTATGGGCCGAGTTCTTTCATTCAGAAAAAGCATTTTAATCAGGAAGGATAGGAAATTAACACTTGCTATCGTTTGGTTTTAAACAACAGTAAAAAATATTTTTTTAAAGTTCGATTAAAAAAAAAAGACAAATATTTCTCAAAAATCAAAATCAATTTCAAACAATAGTTTCGATAGAAGACCCTATTCCCAACACATACTTTCATAAGCTGCAGTAGGAAACATGTGTATAACAAGAAGTGCAAAAGAGGAGATATTTTTAAAGTGCAAAAAACATGGTTTTGAGAAATCAAGCGAATAACTTGAAGCAGTTAGTATAATTTACCTATTGCAGCTACGGAAAGTCAGGTCAGGTCGCTCTCCACACCTGTGACGGCGGCGTTGCCACGTGGAGTTTGGAAATATCTAATAAATAGGACGGAAAGAGTGTAACACTGGTGTTTTGCGTAAATGTGTATCTATGTTTACAGAGCGCTACGTCGTGAAGGTAGATACAGGGGAGAGGTAGTAAAATAAAGGGCAAACAATTATCCTTTCTGCGAAGCACGCGCGTTCGCACAGCAATCACCAATCAGAGAGAGACCATTTCCTGATTTTATTTGCCTTCATTTTGCCATCCGCTTTTGTTTGTTTTCTTACTAATTTGCATTTTCGTATTCGTTATAGTGACTGCCAGTATTGATCTCTTCATCTCGGCTTTTGTACTACTCAGTTTCCTTTCCACAGCCTTGGTCAATATCCACGTCTGACCTGCATATCATGACGGGGAGAACGCATTGATTGAAAACTCTTCACTTCGAGGACAACGGTAGAGAGCTTCTGAATATGTTACTTTGCTTTCCGAAAGCACTCAGGTCCAGTCGTGTACTATTATTTATTTCAGGTTCTTAGTGGGGGTGGATGGCGTCAGTTGTTCCACGTACACATATTCATTTATTTTGTGTGGGGCTTCCTCTTTTTCGATTTGACTGATGAACATTACTTTAGAATCTTGTTTTCTCATTTTCATGCCTAATTTTATAATTACCCTTTTAATTCTTCTACCACATGCTGCAGTTCGCTTTTAAGTTCACAAAAAAATAACGTCATGAGGTACCTAATTGAAGATGACGTATGTAATAGCTTCCTGTTCTGGTTTCCTTATTTTACTCGTTAATCTATTTGAAATTTTCTAACCACACTGGAAACAGTTATCATCCTTTTTTTTCAGTACATGCATGAAGTCTCAGTTCCATCTCTGTATGTATTCATTAACTCTACACTTGATTTCCTCCTTATCCAATCGTCAAATCATATTCAGCACGACTGCTGGTTTCACTGAGTCGAATGCTTTCTCGTTGACAGGATTACACACGAAGTGTAAGAGGTATGTGTCTCAATATTATGATGACGTAAACTCGCCAGACAGTGACGCGTTTTCTTGTAGTTTGGTTTATAATCCAGTCAATATACGAAAAATTACCCCCTTACCCCCCAAAAATTGATATAAAAGGTTTCTCAACGGATTCTGGTACCATTGAGCATGCTAAATGACATACTAAAAATATAGTAATATCCAACTTCCGGAAATGGTATATACTCAAGATGGCGTCCAATATGGCTGCCGAGAGCTTACAATGGCTATGTTTCACTAACTATTCACCCAAAGAAGATGGTTTTGATGTCTGACCCTGTGTTTTATGGGCCGAGAAATCACACTTTATAAATAAATTTGACATTGGTTAAATATTTGACCAATGGGAGCGAAAAAAATAAACTTATTCAATAAGTAGGATACACCGAAATTTTGAAATTTGCAGATTTTGTTAGATCTTGTAGAGAATGCCTGAACCACATGATAGTGTCAGATAAAGCAGATGATAATCTACATTTGGCAGCAATGATTGAAGAATCTGAAGAAATGTATACTGCACTGTTGAATGGTAAAAGGACATTAGAAGCTGTACTCACATCAGAGACCCTCAGTAAAATATATGTAGAGCTGCAGAAAAGGAAGATGGAACTGGACACTACATCAAAGACAAGTCAGTTATGGCTGAACTACCAAAGCATGGTAGAAGTTGCTAGGTCACTCATAAAGGTTGAACGAACAGGTTCGTGGCTGATGCACCTTCCTGCTGTTTCTGATTGTTTGACAATATTCGCTGAAGCTGGACATTACAACTACTTAAAATCAGCTTACTTCTATGTCCAAAAGATGGCTCATTTGCACATCAGTCACCCAGAAGTATACAAGAAATTTGAAGAGGGTTTTTATGTTATACGTCGCAGCAGCAAGTTTTGGGCAGGCCTCAGCGCGGATCTTGTTATCGAGACAACATTGATGAGGGCAATGAAGATCACTGGAGGTATGACACGGAGAAGTGGATTGGCTGAAAATCAGAGAGCCCTTTGAACTATGTCACAACTTATAACAGCAGAGTACATCGCAATGCAGTTCACAAACTTGCCATACATAACATTTGAGCAGCACAAAAATTTGACTGAGGCAAGGATGAAGAGAGATGCTGCTGACTTGGAGAAGGTCAGGTCAAAACTTGTCCTTCATTCACCATTCTCCCCAGACCCCTCTTTAAGGAGCATTGTCACTGGTGTTGTGGCTGAGGAAGGAGTGAATGTGCATGAACATGATACTGTTGGACGTAAGATCATGCAGAAAGTGATTGGACAGCCTGTATTCAAGTTTTCATTCGCTAAGAAAAATAAAGCCATTACATTTGGGCAAAAATCTGCAGCTTGCATAACTCTCAAGAAAGAGAAACCAGTTACAAGACAATCCCAGACCTGTTTGATGTGCATTCCAAGAGTACGAAAGCGCTAAACACAAACACTGATGAAAGCCTTAAACAAATAATACTTACTCATGCAAGAAGTTTATGAAACCTATGTATGATGTGTGTATAAAAAGAAATATAAGACAGACACCCAGCACAGCTCACGCCGGAGCATGATGGAACGAACTTGAACACACTCACGACCGCCGTATGTAAGTTGCTCCGCTCTAACACAGCCGCCGCCCCGGCCAGGCCGAGCAAGAAACACGCCAGCATACAAAGCATTGCTCTACTGGCAACTCTCGGCCAAGGAGTGACGCGGCCCGCTACGTTACGTTCCCTTTTGTATCCAAGACACCACCTCTCATCACTCCACTAAAGAATATTTCCGAAGAATGATTTTGTACTGCTGGATTATATGGCCGTCATGTGTTTTATTTACTTTTAGAGTAGAGGGAAGAGTATTGAGTACTCTGAATAATTGACACCGATGATTTTACTTTTACACCAAATGCAAATAATTAGACTGAATGTTAAGAGGAGTAGAGATAACAAAGATTCCATACCTTGACGTTATGATGTTTAGTAGAAATTGAGCCTCATGAGATATCAATATGATTAAGGATTAAACAGCAGAAGTATATAGCACCAAAGTCAGTCTATTCCCCCCTGCCCCACTGTGGTCCCTGGCTGCCGCGCTCAGAGACATGACATCGCACCCCTCAAGCTGCGTGACAAATGTACGTCGCAGCTCCTGGGCCGCATGTATTATTCAGGTCTCTCTTCTTTTACTGATTTTTTCCATTACATGCACGGTGACGCAAAGACTGACACCACATATGTCACTCATCTTTCACTGCGGCTTTTCTCTCCCAAGGTGTCACACTAGTCCATTCATTTATTCATTTGATCCTTTTTCTTACCTTATGTGTGTGTGTGTATATATATATATATATATGTTTATATATATATATATATATATATATATATATATATATATATATATATATATATATATATATATATATATATATATATATATATATATATATATATATATATATATATATATATATATATATATATATATATATATATATATATATATATATATATATATATATATATATATATATATATATATATATATATATATATATATATATATATATATATATATATATATATATATATATATATATATATATATATATATATATATATATATATATATATATATATATATATGGTTTCTTAAGGGGCCTGGTGGTCGGCCCAAGCCCGTCATGGCGCACGCAATTTTTATGGTAGCGCCAGTTATGCTTGGCTCATGCTGTCCCCTGGAACTCATTCTTGATTCACTTGGATGGTTTCTTCTAGAGTGAGTGAGTAATTGATTTTTAAAAGTTTGGCCAGGCATCCTCTATCTTGCAATCATCTGACATTTGTATTTCTGTTAGTTTTTTATCGCATTTCTAAAAACAAATCTCTTTTGTAATTAGGCACCATTATTTCACTTTCAGTCACTGCTGTTCGAGCTGTAATGTTGATGCGTACTAATTCATAATCGGAAGAAGAGAGAGAGAGAGAGAGAGAGAGAGAGAGAGAGAGAGAGAGAGAGAGAGAGAGAGAGAGAGAGAGAGATTCGTTGACAATTTAAATTCAATTTCATATCAGAGCGCGCTTATTGTTCGTGTTTGTAATGACATTCTTTTATATTTTTCAGAGCTTGTCCATTACTCATCTTCGCCTCACCCTTGCCCTCGCTCGTCTTACCCTGAAAGGTCCTTCTGAATAATGGAAGAGTCGCGTGTCAACTTCTCGCCTGCCAGGTTTTCTAAATTCCTTGTCAGACTGACCTTACACGCACTACCCTGGCCAGACTACTTCCATCTGCTGCCATCGGTCTCCGCAGACTGTTCAACACGAGTTTCTGTAGTTGTTTCTATAATAAACAAAAACACGGAAAGTTATGCATTCTTATAAAATTAGATTATTTTAAAAGGTCGATACTAAACGTTTGAAGGTTTTCCTCATTGTGATTATGCTTCTTTTTCTACTTTTGATATTCAGCAGCGTTGCGTTCAGCCTACATCAGTTGTAACAGTTTTGATATTAAAGGGAGACTCTCGGTAGTGGTGCGGAATTATATTATTTCAGGGTTTCCTTGTCCCTACTCACGGCTAGTAGTTCGCCCAAGCCCCGATCTGGACTGACGATCCTTCTCCGTCGAACAATAATCCCCGCCAGTTAGAATAAGATTAACCGAGTGGCAGATTTCCTATATGCCTTCCCATCGGGTGAGCCTGCCGCCTGTGATAGGTACAAGACAAAATCTGAGATCCTCTGGCATCCCGAAGGGAGGAAGGCCTCCTAGCCTCTCGTCGTTTTGTTTTAGCGGTGACCTGGGTGTTGCAAAGGCGGCCAGCGCCATTGGAACCAGGCTTGGAATAAACTTTAAGTGGTTTCTAAGTGTGGGCTAAACATTCAAAGTTTCTCGGAGAGTAAGCAACTGTTTTACTTAAAGAATGTGCTCATAAGGCTAAAGATGGCTCTAATGTGACTGACTGAGACTGTGCTAGTATCACATATTCACTATTTTGACTCCCGATGCCTCCCGCCGTTAGAAAATGTCGCCATCTACGGCGGTCGCCATGCCTCTTCCCGACCATCTTCAATTTATCCCGGGAATCGTTTACGGCATCAATATAATTATCTCACCAACCGTCGCGGCGCGTCAGGCCACACGCCGACGGTTTTGAAAATTTCAAAACAATCGGCGCCCTCCCTAATAGCTGCCATCCGACGGCAATAAACAAATTATGTCCATCTCAACAACGTCGTAACAATGTCGTTTTGACGTCGGCAATGGTCGGCATTTAGGAATATCTACTTACGATGGTCGTAACGTAAGTCTGGCAGCACAGTCTCCC
This sequence comes from Eriocheir sinensis, assembly GCF_024679095.1. Classification (NCBI taxonomy): domain Eukaryota; kingdom Metazoa; phylum Arthropoda; class Malacostraca; order Decapoda; family Varunidae; genus Eriocheir; species Eriocheir sinensis. Next base: position 671,632 of record NC_066554.1, on the reverse strand, counting down.
AACTGACCGCACGCAGATGTGGCGACGGCGCCGCCCCGACAATCTGTGTGGAGAAGTAATGATCGTAGAGTGATCGCTAGTCGCAGGCCAGGCTCTAGGGAGTTATCTCCCTATCTCCTGTTGCCCGACGCCACCTGACAGGTGCACCCCACACTCACCAGCGATCACTATTGCACCATCACCACCCTTGCTGTGGCGCCACCCATTCCCCAACTCTCGCCCCCGCGGTGGAACGTCAAGAGAGCGGACTGGAGCCACCCTCGAAGAATGGTGGTCCACCTACGAGCCGTCCACAGACCTACACCGGCAAGAGAGGGACCTGACGGCGGCCATAGAGAGGGCAGCAGACGCGGCAATCCCCAGGAGCACCTCAAGCCGCCGCCGACGCCCCGACTGGTGGTTCTATAACGAGGAGGTGCGGGAACACAACCACCGTGTCAACATGCACAGGAAGCTGTACAGGAAGCACCTTAACGCCACCAACCTGAGGCTCCTGCAGGACTTGGTGGTTCGTGCGCGGCAGGTGTCCCTAAAAGCCAGAGGCAAAATGGTTGGAATGGTGCGCCACCTTTAACCAGCACACCTCCCTAGGCCAGCTGTGGAAAAGCCTCAGGTGCGGCGCCGCCCCGCCAAGCCGCCCACCCTCACCCACGCCAGGAGGCAGAAAGGATGGTAGACACCTTCACCACGAGGGACTCCAGTGACCGGCTCCCCCCACAAACCCGCTAACTCCAGCAGCAACTACGGCCGCAGCACGACGCGACGGTCAGGGAGGCGCGGGACGTGTCTGACGTGACGAACCAGCCCTTCACGCCACAGGAACTGGTCAGGGCGATGAGAGGGAGAGACACAGCCGCGGGGGCGGACGGCATGACCTACTCCATACTGGCACACGCCGGGCCCGCCGGAGACGCCGCTTTGCTGGCCTTGCTCAACGCGTCGTGGCTGGCAGGCCGCCTGCCGCCAGCTTGGAAGGACGCTGACATACAGCCCATCCCCAAGCCCATGGAGCCAAACAGCTTCCGGCCAGTCTTCCTCCTGAGCTGCATAGGCAAAACTGCCGAAAGGATGGTGCTGTCTCGCCTCCAGTGGCGCATGGGAAGTCCGTACCCCAACGTGTTTGGCTTCACTAGGGGCCAGAGCACAGCAGACAGACTCATCATCCTGCTGGCCCACACCAACAACCGACCCACCATCACGGTCTTCCTCGACCTAGAAAAAACCTTCGAGCTAGCCAGCCCACACGCCATCCTCGCCGCCCTCGTGAGAAAGGGGATCCGAGGACGCCTACTCGCCTGGCTCCAGGACTACCTCCAACAGCGGCGGGCCAGGGTCAAGTTCCAGGGCTTGAAATCCTCCTACAGGGGCTTCGAGAACGGGACCCCCCAGGCCAGGGCGGCCTACTCAGCCCATGCTTGTTCAACCTGCTGATGGAGCAGCTGGTGGCGCTTCCTTTCCGGGAGGGCACCACCCTCCTGAGCTAAGCCGACGACCTCTCCCTCGTCGTCACCGGGAGGGGCAACAAGCACGCCAGGGCTCAGGAGCCCCTTGACCTCATCACCGACAAGTGCGAGGAGCTGGGGCTCAAGATCTCACCTTGGAAGTCCCGGGCCATGGCCATCAGGGATACCACGCCTGCCGCACAGCTGCGCGTCCAGGGAGTCGGGCTGGCCTGGACATCTTCCTACCAGTACCTCGGGGTGTGGATAGACCAGCAGTTGTCCTTCACACAGCAGGTCACCTACTTGAGGGAAAGGACGCAGGCCCGGCTCAACGTCATGAGGGCTATGACGCGGCCGTGGGCGGGCGCCGCTTCTCCGTTCTCCGGCTGTACTACCCTGGTGGATTACAGTGCACTTGTCCTCGTAGCCCTGTCCCGGCACCAGCAGCGACGCCTCGAGGTGGTGCAGAAAAACGGCATGAGGACCATGTTGGGAGCACCGAGGTAGTCCACCTCCTGCGTGATGCAGAATGAGACCCAACTGGTGCCCCTCACCTGCAGGGTGGACTGCATCAACTATCGTACTAAGTGTAGGAATGATAGCGTACTATGTAAGTGTAGGAACTAGCGTACTAAGTGTAGGAGCTCGCAACCCATTACGCGTGTATAGTTTGGACTCCACAGCGATAGGTAGAGCAGAGTGTGAAAGGATTTGGGAGTGTTCGTGAACTCTGACCTAAAACTAAGGAAACAATGTATTAGTGCGAGGAATAGGGCTAACAGGACGGTAACCAACAACAGTGCAGAGGTCAGCCTCAGACTCTATATTGCGTTAGTTAGGCCACACTTAGATTATGCTGTCCAGTTTGGGTGCCCACACTACTGAATGGACATCAACTTGCTAGAATCAGTTCAGAGTAGGATGGCCAAGATGATTCAAGGACTGAGGAGCCTCCCATATCAAGATAGGCTAAAACATCTCAACTTACATTCACTAGAAAGACGAAGAGTGCGGAGAGATCTGATAGAAGTATTCAAATGGGTCAAGGGCTACAACAAAGGTGATATAAGTAAAGTACTGAGAATTAGCCAGCAGGATAGAACACGCAGTGATGGACTTAAATTAGAAAAGTATAGATTTAGGAGGGAAATAGGCAGGCATTGCAAAGCTTAGTAATAGGGTGGTGGGGGAATGGAATAGACTCGGCAATCACATATAGTGAGTGCAGGGACGATAGCTTGGTTTAAGAGTAGACTGGATAGCTACATGGACGAGGATGACAGGTGGTATACTGGGGGGAATCTGGAGCTGCCCCGTGTAGGCCATTAGGCCTCTTGCGGTCTCCCTATATGTTCTTCTGTTCTTAAGTGATGCTGGATGGGTCAGTGAGCTACTCATCACAGACATCAATCAAGGGAATGCTTCCACGGTGTGCATCATCACAGCTAAGGTAAGATATTTTATATGTAGTGGGATTGTTTAATGTACGTAGTATCTATATCAGTGGTTCTTAAGCTTTTTGATACTGTTATCCCCACAGAGTTATATACCTCTGTGGTGACCCCAGGCAGTGTTTTGATAAATCACCTTGTTGTGGGTACAACTTGAATTATTTTGACAAATATTAGTCTACCTCTGTAGCCGATTAGATTTTTATTTTATCGGTGGGTCGGTCATTTATCCACAGTTCTTGCGATTTATGGCCGCTTCAAGCTCACTTTTCTTCGATGTGGATTTTTTAGGAAATCTGTAGAATGAGACATTGTCTCTATCTTCCTTATTTGAACAGCCATAAGCCCAACACTGCTTAACCATCGTTGCGGTGTTCGCGGTTGCCACGGCCAGCCAACGGTTTGTTATTGTTTACATGGGATCGTGACGTCACGTTCATACCATCTATAGGGCTGAGCAACTCCCGCTTCTTTGCCCTCTCACCTCCTAGTCTGCCCCGCGCTAAGAATGTTAACCCGTAAATACACCCGTTTTCTTTCTGGGTGACCTCACCGAGAGGAGCGGAGACTAAATAAGAGTCGAAGTCTGGACAATAGTAAAGCATAACAGTACAACACGAAACACGAATAATGCAGTGGGAGATATATATATATATATATATATATATATATATATATATATATATATATATATATATATATATATATATATATATATATATATATATATATATATATATATATATATATATACTACCTTAATGTTGTCTCTATTTTTTTATCAATATTTTCAAGCTAACTTCAATCTTGTTAACAGCATGCCTCCCTCCACCACTACCGCGGCCCCGCAGCTGAAAATTCTCTTTCCTAGCTCACCTCTGTGCCGACTCTGGGCCAAGACAACCCAGCGACTTTTAGACCCCCTTCACACTGCCGAATCAGCATCCGGCGATCGTTTCTAGACCTCTTTCCGACTATGTGCGACCCTTTCACATCAATATTTCATACCCAAGACCTCGTAAACCCCGAGTCGCTGGGTTGTCGTGGCCCAGAATCGGCACAGTGTGAAAGGGGCTCAAGATGTCCAAAGTCCTTATGCAAGAGTTAACCAGTATTTTCTTTCTTTCATGGAAAACTCTGGAATAGCCTTTCTTCGTCCATATTTCCATCTTCCTTTGACTTGAACGCTTTCAAAAAGGGAGTATCAGGACATCCCATTAGCTAAATCCGACAATACGCTTAACTTTTTTTTCCTTACTGGAACAGGTCCTAATGGACTCTATTTGTGCTCTTGAGCTGCCACATTTACTGTAGAAAGAAAGAAACTTGTTAAAGGAAAAGTGTAAGGATCGCAGTTTCTGGTGATCATTGGTGTGGTGGGTCTTAAGGAGATACATCAACCAGTAGCAAAGGACGTAGATTGGAAACCTGTTATTCAAGCTGCCTGACATAAAACAAAACTTTAGTGGAGAAGTATTGTAGTATGCAAATCAAAATTATCTCTACCTTGCTTAGCAATAGGAACGAGGTCAGTGATCTCACCAGTTAGTGTATAAAAAGCGTGAGTATGTCTAAGTAATGGCTACACATTTTTCAACCTCACATGATATCCATCGCTTCCACGAGCAACGATCTTGAGTGCCACAGTCATCACACCAGGCAGTCACATCCGTTACTTTCCCACCTCATGATTGCTTCAGCAAAACAGTCTTATGCCCACCATCATGGGAGCTGCCGTTGCCACTGTCGGCATTACTACCACTCCATTTTTTTTCTTTTTTTTTTTTGCTATCGTCATATTTTTTTCTAAAGATTTCATATCGAAATTGCCACTTTAAAATTAATATAACCACCTCAGTTACCGAAGCTGTCACCTATATCAGTGCTGCCCATCATCTATACTAGCTCCATTTCCGCATCCAGTATCATCACTTCTACGGTTGCAACCACTTGCATTATCATCTCTGTTCTCTTCCTTTTTACTACAAAGACGATTATCATGCAATAACCATTTATCTTCACAGTTACTGCATCTGCAACAATTAGCTCAGAAGCCCCGTATTCCTCTGTCCTTTCATGTTACATCCAACCTTGTCTAATACAACCACTGTAATTAAAAACACTTCCTTTAACACATAGCCTCCTCTTTACACACAATCACATTTCATTGTCACACTCATTGTCGCCACGACAGGGACTACCAATCTCTTCCCTGTCGCCGCCAAGGTTTCCACACATCACACTCGCATCACCATTACTATTTTCATCTGAGCAGTTTTGTAAATAATAAATGTGACCTGTAATGTTTTTCTAAACAAAGTTTTTTATATAAGTAGGATTTATTACGTTAACAGGACCTTGCTGGATCACTACCTAAGGGCGTTGAAAAGAATTTTCTACGGTTTTCTTCAACCTCGCTTGGCACCAGCTTCTCGCTCCCTCTCCACGCCAATCTCATTCAAGGGCGGTATTTTGTATCATCGAAATATACCGTGTGTGCTATTCATATTTACGGCCTATGAGAATATGCCCTTCTAAATCTTAATCACGAGGCTCAGATCAACGGCCTCAACCCAAATCGTACATTAAACCATGAAACAGGCACATAGGTGCAATGAGGTGCCCGTGCAGTAGGGTGTACTCTGAGCGGTCTAATTCATTATAGTAAATCATATTACGCGATCCCTATATTTTCCATATACACACGTTAACAAAAAGCAGTATGTACGAACTGGCGACTCCTGCCAAACAGAGCCAACAATGAAGGAATAATTAGATGAACAGTCAGATGAAGCAGTCAGTCACAGCAAATTCTTAACCACTGCCTCTGATTTATTGGTTAATGATGAATTATTTATATACAAATGCAGAAAAGCATCCACGGAGTGTAGTTTCGGGAGCTGGAATAACCTGGATGCGCTGTCGGGCAACCAAACACCACCAATATGGCGTTCAAGGAAAGGATACCAAAGCTGCCCTTTTTTTGTCTGTGTGGCTTGCAGTGATGACGCAAGAAGAAAGGAGGAGATGACAGGAAAAAAACCCAGTAACTAAATGACTATGGGGTTCCCTCGGAGAGTGCATAATAGGGAGAAGCGCTGCATGCAGAGTCATCCCGCTCGCCTGAAGCATTTTGAACACGAATGAACGCAGGAGAATTAGTATACACACTGGCAGCACGAAGAAGGTCCGCATACCCGAGTGACATGTGCCCACCCAGAATGACGTCACCGGGCCTGCTCGACGCCCGCCACCACTCCACACCATGTTGCGCCGCCGCCGCTGTCCATGCCATGGCAAGCAGCTCCTTCCCTTCTTCTTTGTAAAGAGATTGTTTCACAGCTATCAGCATCATTCGGGCGTATGGTCACTTAGCATATAACACTGAGGTATATCCTCAAGTACTTTCTTTATCCTTCATGTTGAAATGTCAGCACAAGTCGACCAATACTCCCTCTGGCGTCAGTACGGATAATTTGTGCCTCCCTGGGGCGGTGCACTGCTACCTCGGGGTGATATATGACCCAGAAGAATGTGACTAAAGGGGGGAGGGGGGATAAATTTACTAAGGGGTAACAACTCTCTTTGAGGGAGTGGGTAACAACTCTTTTTGGGGGAGGAGTGACTTTGGTTAATCCTTAATTTTCCGGATCATATGTTTCTCGAGGGGGGCCGATGTAGAAAGCAGCTATCTAAAATTACTCAACCCTAGTAAACCCGTGGTTCTGCAAGTAGAAAAAATATTGGCAATGATAAGCTTCACAGGAAGAGGAAGGGACAAACGATGGGAGAGGAAAAGAAATCAAAATAGATAAAAGTAAAAAAGTAAAAATTGAGTGAATGCAAAACCCAGAGACCAGAGTTAAAAAAAAGGCACTCAACGCAATCAACCTATCAACTGAAGAATATATATATATATATATATATATATATATATATATATATATATATATATATATATATATATATATATATATATATATATATACATCAATGGGGGCATACGCCGGGAGGTGCGTCGCCTCGCCCACCCTACGACGCCAAGTCCGGGGGTGGGTCTCCCCGGGCGAGTCTCCAAGCAGGCCCCCTTCCCAACCCGAGTACCTCCCGGCAGGATCTATCGACTTGCTGAAGGCACAAACTCCGTGGGCGTCCCCTTGGCCTCCTCCACTGAGGATTGTCTCTTACAGAGACAACCCGATGAGCAGGATCAGCTTCCGGAAAACGTGACCGTATAGCCGGAGTTGGCGTTGACGGACTATGCAGGTAATAGATGTCGAATCAGTCTCACGGAGTAGTCGCCGGTTTGACACAAAGTCATTCTAGCGATATCCCATGATTCTGCATAGCCACTTATTACCAAAGGAATCAATCCGCCTCTCCAAGTCCCCATTAGTGTCCATGTCTCACAACCATAGAGTAAGACAGGGAGCACAAGGGACTCAAGATCCTTATCTTTGTCCTTCTGCGCAGGTATCGACAACGCCATATACTCGTGCTGAGCGAGTCCATAACACCGTGGCCAGATTCACCGTTGTTATGAACTACGCTACCAAGATACGTGAAACTTTCTGAGATCTCAACGTCCTCGCGAACGCATGAACAGACTGTACTGTGTCATCCGGCAAGCATCCAAACACCTGTACCTTGGTCTTGGCCCAGGAGACCATTTGACCTCTTTTTTTAGGGTGCCGGTTTGCCATGTTTGGGTGTGAATAGGGTAGGTGGTGGCTGAGTGGTTAGCGCGCGGGCCCTGCCTTCACCACGTGCTGGACGACACGGGTTCGAATCTCCACACTACCACCTGGGATTCTTCAGTCACAGCCGAGTGGCCTAAGACTACCCACATGCTGTCCTGCAGACCACCCATCAACCCGGACTCTAGAAGAAACCGTCCAAGTGAATCAAGAATGAGTTCCAGGGGGCAACATGAGCCAATAATAAATGGCGCCACTATAAAAAAAAAAAAAAAATGCCTGCGCCATGACGGGCTTGGGCCGACCGCCAGGCCCCTGAAGAAAGCCTACCGGTGCTATAGGCGGGTGGGAAAAAAAAGGGTCACATCAGAAGAATGGACAAAGGTTTGTTAGTGACACTTCAAGGTTATGCACCTCTTCAAAGATTGGCCAGTCATGGTTTAAAGTGGAACAGGATAAACAAGAAACAGGCAGGTATCTGTGGATACTACTGTTACTATCAATTGCAAGGCTATGGCAAAATTTGAACCCGTGCTATCAAGAACATAAGACCCATGTGCTGATCACTCGACTAATCGTAACGGTACTACAGCCATAGAAACATAATAAAGAGTTTAAATATGTCATTCCAAATGTCAACCTTTTTACATATCGTTTTTTATGATATGTAGCCAACTGGTGTAACAGTTTAATATTGAACTCAATTTATATGCAGAGATGTGAGCTGTAATGTTTCCAACACATTAGTTGTGGTCAAAACAACACTGAACATTTCAGTGTTGTTTTGACCACAACTAATGTGTTGGAAACATTGCAGCTCACATCTCTGCATACAAATTGAGTTCAATATTTAACTGTTACACCAGTAGGCTACATATCTTAAAAAAAAGACTCGATTCTTCGCGGCACCCGGTACCGGTTCATTTCAAAATTTGGTTCTTCACGTTCTATGAGAGTGACGATACCTCTCTATACTTGCCTTGGCATCAACGTTCACGAATGGACAGACGGAATGAAACGGACAATATTATGGCTGTAATAGCACCATGGAGGTATTATACCTCAATGAACAGCACTGTCTGTTTGTGTGTGTGTGCGTGCATTATATCTGGTAGGTGAAAGGAGGGTTGCAGTGTGTGTATGTGCATTTACCTTCTCGAGCGACTTGTGGTAAGGATTGAAGGCACGGTCTGAGGCCGTGCCTACATTGTCGAAGGGAAGGTACGCGGCTCGACCTTCACGACTCTTGGTACGGGCCTGAGGCTCTTCGTCTCATCAGCTTTCCTCCTCTTACTGATAGTCTTCTACCTCTTAAATTCCACCGCCATATTGCCTCCCTTTCTATCTTCTATCGATATTTTCACACTGACTGCTCTTCTGAACTTGCTAACTGCATGCCTCCCTTCTCCCGCGGCCCCGCTGTACCCGACTGTCCACTCTAGCTCATCCCTATACTGTCCAAACCCCTTATGCATGAGTTAACCAGCATCTCCACTCTTTCATCCCTTACACTGGTAAACTCTGGAACAGCCTTCCTTCGTCTGTATTTCCTTCTGCCTCTGTCAAGAAGAGTGTGTCTAGACACCTCTCCACCCGAAATTGACCTTTCTTTCGGCCACTCTAAAGTATCTTCTCTTGTGGGAGCGGCAAGTAGCGGGCTTTTTTTTCTACTCTCTTTTTGTTACCCTTGGGCCGGCTCTTTTGTTGAAGATAAAAACACCGTTTTGATGACAGCGTGCGTCCTCCGGTGAGTGACGACAGTTTAGGCGTTAATTCATGATACCAACACCTGGACCTCTCGTTTCTAACCTTTGCTACATCCGTTCTGAAATATATATAAAGCTACGTCTTTTTTTAGGAATGTTATAAGTCTTTATCAACTTCATACTTCTCGTCCTCGTATTCTCCATATTTCTAGCATTTTAGTTTTTTTGTTTATTTTCCTTCTTTTATTTTTTTTCTTATTTTTTCATATTTGTTTTTGGTTTTCATCTATCATTTTTCTTCTTATATTTCTCCTCCATCGCCTTCTCCTCCTCCTCCTCCTTCTAATCCTTATTTTTCCCCATCTTCTTTCTCTTCTCCTTATTCTCCTCTTTTTTTCTTTTTCTTTTCTCCTTTCCCCTCGACTTATTCCTTTTCTTCCTTTTCCTCCTTCGGCACCTCCTTGGGGCTCCTTGGTGGCTGAGTGGATAGCGTGTCGGCGCCGCGTTCAGGACGACGCGGGGGCGTGCCCCGCCCGGTGCCACAAGCTGGGATTTTTCAGCCACCGCCGAGTGGCCAAAGATTACCCACATGCTGTCCAGAACTAGAAGACCACCTATCAACCCGGACTCTAGATTCTAGGATCAAAGATGAGCTCCAGGGAACAGGATGAGAAAACGTAAAAAAAATAAAAATATAAAAATATAAATGAACAGTTCACATTCTATTCACATGGTACTGTACCTCACATGCATAATTAAGTAAAGACGGCCTTGATACTTGATTGATGCCAGTATTTTTTTGTTTTGTTTTATACGGCGATGCATCAGCCACTTGGAGGCGCTCATAACCGCCTGTCTGATAATTTACCGATAAATGATTTTCGCATGGGAATTTTTTTTAGCATATCAATTTGGCAATATCTTGAAATAATAAATATTATTAAGGAATGGACGTCTCTTTGCCAAGCTTTTGATAATAATCCCTCACTTTGACGGATATTTTGGGGGTAACTTACGGTGCTCCATCTTTCAGAAATGTTTGAAAATTTACGTTCCACTTGTCGAGGTCTGGGTCTCTAAGTATCGTTGTCATTATAACTTAATTGTCAGTCTGGTTCGCTGCACAGTGGGTGGCAGGAAGGGAGGCTTTCCACCCCACCCTTTACTCCCAGGCAGACAAGTAACCTTAAACGACTGGACAGAGCGACCCTTCCTCCTGACCCTAGTGGCAGCCAAGAGCCGGCTAGCAAGTGCGGCTAATCCGTCACCCGGGGGCTCAGCGTCGCCCAGACACGACCGCTACAAAAACTAGCACCACCACTGTGCCTCCCTCTCTTCTCCACTACCCTTGGTATGAACCCTCCCCGGGGCGTTGATTAGGCGTCTTCCAGGGTGACACAAGGAAGAAATGAGAGCTCGCTTCCTCGCAGCTCCAACCCACCCCCACCAGAGAGACAAGGCTATATGGATGTCAAGTTCATTGCATGTTAGCGTAATATAAACGGGGTAGAATAGGCAACCAACTAAGAAACCGGGGCTATACGGTGCCCGCTGGCTGCTACCACAGATATATTTGATACGTCTCCAAAACCAATCCTACCAGAGACCTTTGCCGGAGTAACATTGCTGAGATAAACTCTGGAGAGGACGATGAGCGAAACCACATTGACACTCATGGTTTTTACTCTGACGAAACTTTACAAAGTGAGATAGTAGAAGAGAAACCATGAAGCTAAACACACACACACACACACACACACACACACACACACACACACACACACACACACACACACACACAGAGAGAGAGAGAGAGAGAGAGAGAGAGAGAGAGAGAGAGAGAGAGAGAGAGAGAGAGAGAGAGAGAGAGAGAGAGAGAGAGAGAGAGAGAGAGAGATTCAACACCTCATTACGACTAACACGTGTTGCTTAGCATGTTAGCCAAATTGTAATATTAAAGATGGCCGCCAGCATTCATTGTCATTTTTTTTATCGGATGTTATCGGGAGAGGTCGAGTCCCCCTCAAGGAAGAGCCGGGGTATTACTGAGAATACTCATGACCTGCCTTAAGAGCGCGTTTTTATTTTATTTTTTTTAAGATAGCCGCCCTACCATTTAGTTCCCTTTTCGTTCAGTTAGTTTTATCATTCATTGGCCATCATTTGGTTAGGTTTTTTTTTATAACTTAAATTAATTTCAGATAATTTCCAAAGGATGTAATGTGAATTTTATGATGCAAACTAATTCCGTTTCTTTTTATATTTTGTTTACCGACCGAAAAACTATGAAAATATGAAACATGTACCGCCTCCTCGGAGGCGGTACATATTAGAGAACAAAAACACAAAGGAATAAACTCACTATAGTGGCTCAGTAAAAGTGAATTTTGCAATTAAAGCCAGCTGCCAGTTGCCTTGAGGACACTAATGGAGGTGCTTAGAAGGTGGCCAATGCGTTACTGTGACTGCCAGGCAACACTCACCCTCACGACAAAAAATAAATAAATGAATAAATAAATAAAGTAGAACATACTGAACGGTTTCTGGACTGATAATTATGTTATCCCCATTAAATAAATTGGCTCCGGCAGTGGGGTGCGGTGGTCTAATGGGTTAGAACGTCAAGACACGGAAGAGAAGAGCCAAGCTGAGGCGGTTCGATCCCGCGGCGGTGCAAGACGTCAGAAAGGGCATCAGGTCTTAAACCTAATCAGTATACAGTGCAGAATTCCTTAATTAACCTATTCATGCCACTTTCTCTATCGCTTTCACTCCTCGTCCTCGAGCGTCGGCTTGGGACAATCCTTAGTAGGAGCCTTGGGAGCCATGTTTCCGGGATACTGGACGCTATACAGTCCCAAAATCAAGCGAATCTTATGCTGCAAACACAAACTGAATATAAATATCACCTGAGTCTCCTGCAGTTTTATTTCGTCTTTACCGCCTGGCGCCCGATTTTATTTTTACCTTTGTCACATTTGTATTTTTTGTCAGCCACTTTAAAAATTCGCATTATCGGAGTATTCGGATTAACCGTGTTTGCACGTGTCTGGACTTTCACTGTATGAAGATCCCTTTCTTTAGAAGCCATTGGGAGGAAACGGAAACTTTGCTGAATGTAAAAAGTCTGTCCTTCTTCAATGGCTACGACACCACATTCGCAGAAAAAAAAAGAAACGAGATAAAAACGGTCACAATTCAAGCTGTGTGAACAACGAAGTATCGAAAACAAAAAATGAGTCGAGAAGAAAATGACGGGAAAATTACAAGGAAGCTAAAAGGTTTGCATTCAACGCCCATACATTATTCCTTTATTGCCCTTCTCCCTTTCCCATCTGTATGTAGCCACAATGGTCACACCTCAATATTGTCCTCGTTTGCTAACTGTTCATTTTCCCTTCTTCCTTATTTTTCCCCACCTCTTCTATATCCCCAGTCACCCATTTCTGTTCCCCGTCTGCTTTCCCTTTCTGCCCCTTCTCCTCCGTCCATCTCCTTCTCCCCTTTACTTACCCTTTAAGATCATTCACTCTTCTTTATTTTCCTCATTCCTCAGTTTCATTCATCTGCCACTTCTTTTATTTCCTTGTCATTTCTCTCCCGTTTATTACAGTCAGTTTTTCTCCTCGTACCTTTTTAAACCTCTTCCACGGCCCTTCGCTACCTTCCTTCGCCTTTCTACCTCCCCATCCTTCCTTTCTTCGGTCGACTCCGCCTTCTTCATAAACAAGTCCTGGACTGCTGCACCACGTAGCAACAGCGCGCCTCGACTCATCCACATCTGGACCGATGGTGAGGAGAGAGAGGATAAGAGGACTCCACCCTCCATCTCCTCCTCCTCCTCCTCCTCCTCCGCCACCTCCTGCTCTTCCTTCTGTTACCTCTCCCAGTGCTCTTCCTTCTCCTCCTTCTCCTCATTCTTATTATCTTCCTGATCCTCCCTTCCTTTCCCTCCTCCTCTTCCTCCTTCTCTAGCTTCCTCCTGCTCCTCCTCCTCCTCCTTCTCTTTTTCCACCTCCTCTTCTCTTTGCTCCTCGTCCTTCTTAATATGGTTCTCTTCCTTTTCGTCCTATTCCTCCTCCTCCTCCTCCTCCTCCTCCTCCTCCTTTTCTTCTTCCTCTTCATCTTCCTCTTCCTCTCCTCTTTCTCCCCCTTCCCCTCCTCCTCCTCCAAACTTGTCCTCTTCCTCCTCCTCCTGTTCCTTTTCTTCCTCCTTTTCTTCCTCCTCCCCATCATTATCTTCCTCATTTTGTGCTGCCTCCTCTTTTTTTCTCTACGGCTCACTTCCTCATCCTTCTCATTCCCTTCCTCCTCCTGATCCTCTCCCTCCCCTTCCTCTTCATATTCTTTCTCCTATTTCTTCAATTCATTTTACTTTTCTTCTCTCTCTCTCTCTCTCTCTCTCTCTCTCTCTCTCTCTCTCTCTCTCTCTCTCTCTCTCTCTCTCTCTCTCTCTCTCTCTCTCTCTCCAGGATGGCACAAAATTCTTCCTCATTCCATAAGGTTCTGCTCGGTTTGCCGAGACTGCAAACTGCATAAACTCAGGCCTCGGCTTTCAGGCGTTAGACGCGAGTGGTGTGATTAGACCAACCGTCTGCAACCTTCTCCTCGTTTACAGACATTTTCAGAGTGCACTTTTATTGCTTTTTCCTTCGTCTTCGTAGGAGCTGTTCCTTTGCTGGATGGACAAAGTCCCCACGACGCCTCGGGTAGAGGGTAGGAGTGACTTGTGGCTCGGAGGATTGCAAGGTAAATAAAATGAAAGCGTTAAGTGGCACATCACACGTTTCTGTATCGTCCTCATCCGAGTGACAACCACTAATCCTCGTGATATGAGACATTTCCGAGGCACAACATTGTAAAATTGGTGTTTTGGAAATGTAACGCTGTTATCGGCCAACAGGAACGAATGGTTGAAACCCCGGTAACAAACAAAAAAAATCATCCGTTACGAATAGATGAACAATCATAGATGAATGGTAATGCCAAACAAGAGAAAAATGATAGACAAACTATATGACAAGCCTTGTGTCCTTACCAAGAGGCTTGTTATTCTTCTTACGCTTCTTTTTTTCATTTAGAGCCAGTGTCTGCCACTTAGCTCAGCCGTAAGGACAACTGAAAAACAGGAAAATCGGGATCCACGTCTCAACAGCAGCAGCAGCAGTCAGAGGCCTCCGGGTCTGAGTTGGTTGGCAGTTGACTGCACGTTGCAAGAAATGACAAAGTTGTATAACTTACAGCATCTCAGATGTTCTTTGACAGTCATCCAAATACGTCCGATAATGCTAATCAGAATTATTGCCTGAGAGAAGAAAAGCACATTTGAGTCTGCACACATTAGCAATGCATCCGCCACCAAACCACTAAGTCATTTGCCTGAAATTACATGATACATTTTATTTATTTTTTTTTTTTTTTTAATATTTATCCTTTAGTATCACTAGGGGCGTTAGGAGTGCAAAAATGCTCCCTCCCTGCGCGGGGGAGCACGGGCTAAGCCGATTGGCAGCCCGTAGCAGGATGCCGAGAGACCGACTCTATCGGCGATCGAAATCTAGCCGACCGAGTCGGTCTGTCGACGAGGACTGGCCTGTCTCTGATATACATTTTTTTTTTTTTGACTCACCAAATATATAAAAAAAATCAAAACCAATAATTATTGTCACCCACAAGCTTTATAATATAAAACTAAAAAGACAGAAATGACAGCTCCTTAAGATATTTTAATTAAAATTTTATTAGATACGACAAAGCAAAACAAAGAGGGAAGGTGATGATGATACCTCAAAACACTGGAAACTGAAGAAGGAAAGCAACCATAAGCTAAGTTGGTTAAGGCTGTGCTCGGAAAGTCACAGACTCAGCCTGGTGATGAAAAGTTTGTTGCAATGTTAACAGCAGCATAATAAAGAACTTAGTGAGGACGCTAGAGCGAGTCATTTCCTTTATCTTGCAGAAAATATAGGACAGTAGAGTGGTTCTTGCTCAGTAGAATTTCTCTCTCTCTCTCTCTCTCTCTCTCTCTCTCTCTCTCTCTCTCTCTCTCTCTCTCTCTCTCTCTCTCTCTCTCTCTCTCTCTCTCTCTCTCAGCTGTATGCAAGACGAAGGGTAGCCTAGTCAATATTAAACCTGCCTAAGAGTTGGCACCTGTCACTAGTGGTGTCCCTGAGGACTGCTCTTGTTTCGGTACTCTTCATAATTTAAATTAATGACATATACGCTTGGTTTAATAATTTCATTTCAAATTTTGCTGATTTTGCAAAGATTGGAAACTCGGTCTTCTCGGATTGACACGAAAAAAAAAAAAGTATTGTTGAAAATTTCAGCTTGATCTGCTTCTAGGAAGATGACCTCTAACTTAGAAAAAAAAACGTCATCTCTTTTTAACAATTGAAACAAAATATAGGAAGTTTGAACAGGAAGAGTATGACGAGCGTGGTCACAAACACCATCTTTATTAACTTGGTACCAAACGTTTCGACATCAGGATATCATCTTCAGTGTTCTAAAACGAACAATTTTCAGCAACGTGAATAAAACAATATAAAAATAAGCTTTAAAATACCCTATGATCAAAGTAACTGAAACAAATGACTCGGGGGGACATTGGGGGAATATTGATTTATGAAGTATAATTAATGACGATGTTTAGAAATAAAAAAATACAAAAAAAAAGAGCATATTAAGCAACATTTAGGGAAACTGCAGACATAGTATTATTCAGTGAGGGACTAAGTGATTTTATATATAAGGATTCCAGTATGCGGATATCGGGTCTATCACAGCTATCTATTATTTCAAAATATTGTTTCTTAACAATAATATAACAAACCTCAGCGTGCTCTCTCACAGCTGAGTATACTCTTCCTGTTGAAGCTGAGGCTCCCTAAGCACACATCCTTTCTGATAGGAAGTTTGATTATGAATTGTGTGATGTGAAGCTCAACAATGTACAATATGTTAAGAAAATGGATGTCAAAATCGCGTCAAGCCTCAAATTCTCCCAACAGAGCATTGAGGCAGCGACTGAAGGCAACAGAATATTGGGATTCTTAAAAGAAAATTTTCATTCAAGAATAAAGATGTTGTACTACCTCTATACATTGGCTTTGACGATTTCACATTATGAGGGTGCGGTTTTGCTCGCCACATCATGCGAAGTACATCGCTAAATTGAAGGGTGTTCAGTTTAGGACAACGAAAATCATCTCATCTCTTTAAATGTTCTGCCTCGAGGGACGCCGCCCCCGTGGGAAACTGATCGCGTAATTCAAAGTACTTAATGTCTCAAGGAATCTGGACAAATCCAAGTAATTTATGATCGATGGCACGTCTCGAACGATAAATATCGGCAAAAAAGTATAAGGTAAACAAACTCGGATCACCAAATATTTCGTCCCCAGCTTTGTACCATGATAATGGAATGAGCTCACACTTCATTGGCTCAGCGAAACACGGCTGACCCGGTAAAAAAAAAAAAAAAAAAAAAAAACGACCGCCACATCCTTCAGCATAATATTTGCTATGGCAGAAATGCTGACCATATTTTGATTCTTTTTTTTTTTTTTATGTAGACAAGTACGGACCACCTACTCTGGCCATAGGATTTGTCCGGTCTGAACAACTATGTATTTTTTTTGTAAATCTCTCTCTCTCTCTCTCTCTCTCTCTCTCTCTCTCTCTCTCTCTCTCTCTCTCTCTCTCTCTCTCTCTCTCTCTCTCTCTCTCTCTCTCTCTCTCGATATAATATTCCTTATCCCCCTTTTCTTTAATCCAAGACTTGCAGCGCCTAAAACGAAACTTGATCAATCGCAGACAATGGTTAATAAGTTCAGAGAATCTTCTTGCCATTCCTTACATCAGCAGTCGGCGCGTCCGGCTGCGATTTCTTATGGACTTGCCTCAGACACTTTACATAAGAGAGAGAGAGAGAGAGAGAGAGAGAGAGAGAGAGAGAGAGAGAGAGAGAGAGAGAGAGAGAGAGAGAGAGAGAGAGAGAGAGAGAGAGAGAGAGAGAGAGAGAGAGAGAGAGAGAGAGAGAGAGAGAGAGAGAGAGAGAGAGAGAGAGAGTTTTTCTTGGTTTGTTTATTTGTGTGTGTGTGTGTGTGTGTGTGTGTGTGTGTGTGTGTGTGTGTGTGTGTGTGTGTGTGTGTTTGTTTGTTTGTTTGTGTGTGAGTGTGTGTGTGTGTGTGTGTGTGTGTGTGTGTGTGTGTGTGTGTGTGTGTGTGTGTGTGTGTGTGTGTGTGTGTGTGTGTGTATGTATGCAACGCTACCTTATTATGATCTCGGTGTCACCCATGATGTTTGGTCTATTCGCGAGATAGTTCGCCTTCTGACAGGCTAGAAGCCAAGAATGAGCCTCTTGTTTGAATACGTAACATTGCTTAACTAACTTTCGGCACACAATGAATCTTCTCATGTTATTCCTAAGTAGTCTTTCCTTTCCAGAGAAGATGTAAACACATAACATCTTCCAATTCTAGTAAAATTAATCATTTCATAATAAAATTTCACGAGACCCATTCCCATACATGCTTACTTCTGCCTCTACCGTCCTGTGTCTGTGTGAGCGTCGGTAGCAATAGTTCGAAAAGTAATTTTTAGTTAAATGCACTTGTAGATCGAATGGACATGTATATAATTGCACAAAATAACACAATATTATAATTCTGAGTAGCGCCTAAGGGTCGCAGAACATAGGCGGGACTGTAACAGCTATAGCATTCGCCGGTTGCCCGCGCTTTACGCGGCATACTAATGACGGGAATGCCAGAGTCGCCGAGACGTGACTCTTCCCTAATCCATCTAACGATCATTCAAAAACAGTCGCTATTGCTCTGCTCGTCTGGGTGCTGGTGCCTTCTATTCTTTCCTTTGCGGGACTCGTCCCTCGACCTTTTATTTTATTAGATTGGAACCCTATAGAGTTTAATGCACTCAGAACAGAGGAGGGGTAGGAACGTACTGCAGAGGGAGGCTGTGAGGCAAGCGAGACGGTGGCGGCGTGTTCTCTACCTGGACACCCGACCATTGAACCCGCACAGCACCCCTGCTGCCCCGACGCCCCGCCGCCACGCACGCCCTCTCGCTCCGACCCGCCGCTTGCCCCACACCCGTACCCCCGCCGACGGGAAGGGTGAACACTAGCGACGTGCTTGTGCGGGTTAGGCCCTTGAGGGGGTGGCAGCATCCCTTCCAGACAGGTTTGTCTGATGCTACGACGGATACAACGTCTCTTCACGATCAGTGAGCCAGGCCAATACATGGCTGAGGGTACTCGGACTACAGTAAACATACAAAAGGAAACACTTCCATACAACGTAAAAAAACAACCATGTAAAAGAAAGTGGTGGGAAGTAGGGGTGCTATACGCAAGACAAGCGGCAGGAATCTGGTGAAACTCCCCGAGGGCGCCATTCTTAAGACCTGTCCTGCCGGCCCCATCCTGGACACCGCCGCAAACACCGCTACAACCACCGCTACCACAACCACACCAACGCGACAAATAATGCAGCAAACACCTTTTCCTAAAAAAACGTAACCACATAAAAGGCACTCCTGTATACAGTAGTAGTAGTAGCAGTAGTAGTAGTAGTAGTAGCAGCAGTAGTACGTAGTAGTAGCAATAGCACTTCTATTACTATTACCTGATACTACTACTACTACTATTACTACTAACACTACTACTACTACTTCTATCACTTCTACTACTACTACTACTACTACTACTACTACCACTACCACCAATACCACCACCATATCGACCCCTACTATTACTAATATGACTATCAAATATTACTGTTAGTACTACTACTACTACTACTACTACTACTACAGGTAATAATAATAATAATAATAATAATAATAATAATAAAATAACCACTACCTAAAAGTACCTCCACCCATTATTATTTTCCCAACACATAATCATGGAAGGCTCCATAGCTTGGAAGTCATTAGCCCCAACTCTGTTCGCTAATGACTGTGGCATCCAACCATATCACTAATACTACTTAGCACTAAATCTATACATAACACCCTATCATCTTTTGCGTCTAGATCCCCCTTTCCTTCCCTACTCATGTCACTCCCGACCCGCCCTAATGTCACTCTCCATGACTGTGGCCTCATAGTCCATATTTTTTTTTTTTTACAGCTAAAGAAACAGCTCAAGGGCAACGAAAAAAATGGTGTAAAAAAAAAAGCCCGCTAATCGCTGTTCCTACAGAGACAAAAGTAATGAGCGGCCAAAAGAGAGATCAATTTCGGGAGGAGAGGTGTCTTGATACACTCCTCTTGAAAGAATTCAAGTCAAAGGCAGAAGGAAATATAGACGAAGGAGGGCTGTTCCAGAGTTAACCAGTGTAAGGAATGAAAGAATGAAGATGCTGGTTAACTCTTGTATAAGGGGTTTAGACAGTATTGGGATGAGCATAAGTAGAAAGGATAGAAATCGTAGAAGGGTAGTTTGGAAAGCAAAGATTTGTGCCAGACCCTATCAATGGCTTTTGATATGTCCAGCGTAATAGCAAAGGTTTCACCGAAACGGCTAAGAGAGGATGACCAAGAGTTAGTTAGGAGGGCAAGGAGATCACCAGTAGAACGCCGCTTGTGAAACCCATTCTGGCGATCAGATAGAAGGTCAAAAGTGGAAAGGTGCTTTTGAATCCTCCGGTTAAGGATTGATTCAAACGATTTAGATAGACAAGAAAGTAAAGCTATAGGTCGGTAGTTTGAGGGATTGGAACGGTCACCCTTCTTAGGCACAGGCTGTATGAAGGCATACTTCCAGCAGGAAGGAAAGGTAGATGTTGACAGGCAGAGGCGAAAGAGTTTTACCAGGCAGGGTGTCAGCACGGAAGCACAGTTTCTAAGGACAATAGGAGGCACTCCATCAGGTCCATAAGCCCTCTGAGGATTGATGCCAGAGAGGGCATAGAAAACATCATTCTTAAGAATCTTAATAACAGGCATAAAGGAGTCAGAGGGGGGATGAGTAGGAGGAATATGCCCAGAATCGTCCAGAGTGGAGTTTTTAGAGAAAGTATGAGAGAAGAGTTCAGCCTTAGAGATAGATGAGACGGCGGTGTTGCCGTCAGGACTAAGGAGAGGAGGGAAAGATGAAGAAGTGAAGTTGGAGGAGGTTTTTAGCTAGATGCCAGAGGTCCCGGGAAGAATTAGAAAAAGCAAGGTTTTGGCATTTTCTATTAATGAAGGAGTTTTTGGTAAGACGGAGAATAGATTTTGCACGATTCCGGGGAGAAATGTAAAGATCATGGTTAGCGGGAGTTCGAAGGCTCTGGTACCTTTTGTGAGCTGCCTCTCTATCTTTGACAGCACGAGAACAAGCGTGATTAAACCAAGGCTTTTTAGCATGAGGAGTAGAGAAAGTACGTGGAATGAATGCCTCCATTCCAGAGACAATCACCTCTGTGTTGAGCTGGGCACACACAGAGGGGTCTCGCTCCTGGAAGCAATAATCATTCCACGGGAAATCGTAAAAGTACATCCTCAGGTCGTCCCACCGAGCTGAAGAAGCAAAATGCCAGAAGCATCGCCTCTTCGGTGGGTCCAGAGGGTGTTAAGGAGCGATAGGACAGGATACAGAAATAAGGTTGTGATCGGAGGAGCCCAACGGAGAGAACAGTTTGACAGAGTAAGCAGAAAGGTTAGAGGTAAGGAAGAGGCCTAGTATGTTGGGCCGGAGTCCAAGACGGTCGGGAATACGTGTAGGGTGCTGTACCAACTGGTCTAGGTCATTGAGGAGAGCAAAGTTGCAGGCTTGTTCACCAGGCTGGTCAGTGAAAGACGATGAAAGCCAAATCTGGTGGTGGAGATGTTGGTGGCTTTTTGGCCAGAGTGTCTGGTACCCCTGAGACATAGAATGGCCGACCTAAGCAACGAGAACGAGAGGCGACACCTCATCCAGGCGACAACGTGGCTTCTTGGCTGATGCTTCTTTTCTGAGATCAGTTCCGCGAGTCGTGCGTAGAAGCATCGAGCCCTGGGACCCATCCCGCCGGATGTGGTGAAGACAAGCGAGGTGAAGCTGCCCTGATCCGCATGCTGGATTCTCTCACCGTGTGCCCTTGTCTTCTCCTACTCGTTCCTTTGGTGGGCGGCTTCCAGGGGCAGCTCACAGTAACAGGCAGCCATCGGGTTGAATATGTGGATGTTCATGAATGCCCTCTGTCCGCGCACCCATAATCCGCGGGCAATTACATCAACCCGTGCCTCATGTGAAGTATTGGCCGTCCTGTATATAAGGTGTTCGCCGTCCAGGGGGAGCAGTGCCGGCTCGGTAGTGACGTCTTGGCATATTTCCCCGAGCAAGCTGGCTGTCAGATCCCTCACCTCATCGTGTCGGATACAGACGAAGCCTCCCTTCTTGCATGTCATGGTATGAGTTACATCATTCGGTGATCCATATGCACAGAGAGCAGGCAGCCTCTTAATCGGCCAGCCATATCTCAGAGCAACGGCGTCAGCAAATTCTTGTTTGCTGAGGCTGAAGCCTTTTGCTCTGATTGGTAGCGACGTTAGCCAGTTAGAGGCGCCTGCCTCCTGTGATGTGTGGATTTTTCTACACATTTCTGTGGACAGGTTGTTTGTTAGACGGTCCAGCTCGTCCTTTTGGGCCTGGTGTCTTTCTTCCGAGATTCTTCTTTTTATTTATCTAATTTCACTTTACTTTATTGTGCCGTCTGCCTCCTGAGCGATTATCCTGTTGGTGAGGAATCCGGTAAGGGTGATGGAGTTTTAGTTCTCCTTATCAGCCAGCTTCTCAGGGTTGGTGATCCCCATTCCGCCCAGTCTTGGAGGAAGCGCTAGTATATCCCTCTCTTCCTCCCCCAAAGCATGATATTTCACCAGCGCCGGTAGGAAAACATTATTGACGGCATTCTCCAGTACCACTACTACTACCACAGCTACTACTACTACAACAACTAATACTACTACTACTACTACTACTACTTATAGTAATAATAATAATAATAATAATAATAATAATAATAATAATAATAATAATAATAATAATAATAATAATAATAATAATAATAATAATAATAATAATAATAATAATAATAATAATAATAATAATAATAATAATAATAATAATAATAATAATAATAATAATAATAATAATAATAATAAT
Organism: Eriocheir sinensis; assembly: GCF_024679095.1. Lineage (NCBI taxonomy): Eukaryota > Metazoa > Arthropoda > Malacostraca > Decapoda > Varunidae > Eriocheir > Eriocheir sinensis. The sequence goes on along the minus strand of NC_066554.1, from coordinate 649,177 downwards.
AATAATAATAATAATAATAATAATAATAATATAATTATAATTATAGTAATAATTTACATCAATAATCATGTTGATAAATATATTTATTATAGTAATTATTATTGCCATTATTCATACATTATTATTATCATTATTATAATAGTTACAATAACTTCAAGAAGAAGAAGAAGAAGAAGAAGAAGAAGATTACGTCAATTTAAGAAAGAAAAATAATAGTAAATAAGTAATCTTTTAGTCAACAGCGTAACGAAAGTCATGGAGAGGGACGCTCGGCGAGGGCGAGGTGAGTGAAGCGTGATGAAAAATACGTAGGAATGTGAGGAAGGAAACAAGAAAACGGAAAAACCTTGGCAGGCGGAGAGGAGAGATGAGGAGAGGAAAGGAAAATAAACGAGACGACAGATGAGATGAGAGTTCATAGGCATTATGAGAAAATATTGTCAATAATAAACTGTTTTAGTACGTGGAGACTAAATTAACCTAAAACTTCATTATACTTCTATCCCTACCACTAAATTTCTCGAAAGTTTGATTAATTACACTGCATGAGCACGTGGAGGAGTGATACGTAATAGCGTGACATGATCGTGAAAACGACAAGGCAGGCTGCAGACACGCCGGTGCAACAGGAGTGACGGAACGTGGTGTTGAAGCGCTGGAAAAAGTTTAATGATAAGCAACGATCCATAAGGACGTTTATTTAATCAATATTAGTAATAGTTTTGTAGGATTCATTTCGATATAAACTTCTGCTAATGACTGCTCTCGGAGCAAATAAAAAATCATGAGCTACGTGAAATAAGCTTTACTCTTGTCACATTGGTGGCAAGTGGTAGCATCCTGTACTACTAAGATGTGGATTCCATTGGATGCAAAGATGGCCCTCGTTCTCTCTTAAGCCTACCCTGCTGAAATATAATAGAGAAGAGAAACTTCAAGGGAAATCGAAATGCACAAAAATTGTGCGGGAAAAGAAGCGGAATCTGTATAGTCACAGAACAGGGAGCCGGAACATTCTGCAAGTTGATTAAACGCAAAAAACAACAAAAATAATACACTTGATTTTATAGGACAGGATCAAATTGAAAAAAAAAATCGAAAAGTGGGAATATTCATATAGGATTCTCCTAATTCCAAAACTAACTGACCAATTTTTAAAAGTGAGGAACCAATAGCTTCCTCTCATGATTGCTAATAAACGGGCACAATCTCAAAGCTTCGAGGAAATCCAGAAACATATCTCGAGTAAATCCGGGCGGTTCCCTCTTAAGGAAGTGGCGGTTAAGTTTGTCTTAAAGGAATCAGTGGTGTTGCACTGAGCCACTGAAGATGGAAGTTTATTCCATTATCGTACTACAACGTTGGTGAAGAAAAAAATGATGCAATCCAAATCTATTTGTTTGCACTTTTATTTGTCATTATTTCTTTCGAAACGTGTCATCAATTAATGAATTTGAATTTGTCCACATTCGTGAAGCCATATTCTGAAACATTCGATCAGTCTCCTTCGGAGGCGATGTATGTCAAGAGAAAACAAGTTTTAGTGATGAGAGCCTTTCATCGTCATCATTTTTGTGATAGGAAGAGATAATTTTTGTTGCCCTACATTGAACATCAAGTTTAGCAATGCCCTTCGCATGGTAGGGAAACTGACATCGCACAATATATTCTAGGCAGGGCCTGACTAAGCTATTTTATAGTGGCAGTATCATCTCATTATTCTTAAATGGGATGTTGCTGTAAATGAAGCTCAACATAATCTTGTCGCTTTAGTCGTCGCGCCAGTGCATTGTTGTGAGATTTTTAGGTTTGACTCAGTTTTGACACTCGGCTCCATAACAAACTACTATACTCTTTCGAGTTTCAATCCACTCATTTTATAATCGAATCTCCTAGTTTTTGTCCCAACTTAAAAAAATATAAAGCACTTATTTATATCTAAGCCTATCTCCCCATCTATCAAAATAAGCTGAAATTTTACACAAATCTTCTGGGAGACTTTGCCTGTCTTGGTTTGAGACCAGGGGCGTTCCTAGACATTTTGAGGCCCGGGGGGCTCATTCCCATTTGGGGCCCCTCTTATGGGGTGAGAGAGCAACATGAGCCAGCAGCAAGCAATAGCAGCCAGCAATGGCAAAATTATTTTTCATTTGGGGCCCCCCCTTTTTGGGGGGGGGGGCATTCAAACCCTCCCCCCCTGTCTGAGACGACAGAGTTAACAATCATCGTGTCGTCAGCAAATTCAATAATGAAAGTATTGAGATCAACGTCGATATTATTGATGCCAATTATGAACAGGCTGGGTCAAGAACTGAACCATAAGGGACACCATTAGTGACATTTGGCCACTCTAAAGGCAGCTCCATTAATCACCACCCGTTTTATGAGTTTATTTACCAATTACCAAGTGACCCGCGCTGTCTGTTAAGGGTCCATTCCGACTCCTGATCACCTCTTTGTTGTTTATGCAACTTAAAATAATCTTCGAATTAGTTTTACAGTTGGTGCGAATGTTTTCTCCATACCTACGTAATACCTGGTTTACTTTTTATCGTTCGTCGCCGCGCTTCATGACAAAGTGTTTTTTTTCGGGAAAGACGTAAGCAAATATAACGAATTCGACGTGGCTCAAGACAAGATGAACGACGAGACACAAGTATAGCGACGAAGAACCTTGCCGAACGAAGTAGCTTGGCACGCAGACACTCCAACTCGGAACGGAGACAACCGAAGGAAGGAGCACTCGAGTCTGGAAGGATTGCCAACCCCACGAAGATCCTGAGGCGTCGTGAGGCTTCAAACAGGTTCTGGCTCAAAGGGGGGAAGGGAGGGACCAGCATTACGCGACCAAAGTAAGGAGGGGGCTGAGGAGCAAGCAACAATGGATGGGGCAAGTGACGGGACGCTGGAGGAGGAGTATGAACGTGGAGGATAAGGAGAGGAGAGGAGAGGCAAGTAAGAGCTGAGGATGCACAGGCTGATGGAATGCCAGAGAAAGGCTTCTCATAGTTTGTATTCTGAAGTATTCGCTTTATTTCCTCGAATCAGCCCGGAATGATTGTTTTCCTGAAGTTCAGTGATCATTAATTGATGAGCTGAAACCAGATATACAACATTGTAGAAATCTCTCTCTCTCTCTCTCTCTCTCTCTCTCTCTCTCTCTCTCTCTCTCTCTCTCTCTCTCTCTCTCTCTCTCTCTCTCTCTCTCTCTCTCTCTCTCTCTCTCTCTCTCTCTCTCTCTCTCTCTCTCTCTCTCTCTCTCTCTCTCTCTCAAATTGTATCAGGGTGTTCTTCAGGTCGATTACCTCTGCTATTACCCCATTACATCCCAACTTTTTTATTTTTGAAGTAAACTTAAATATTTTGTAGAATACTGTAAAATTTTGGGTTAAGAATAATAAATGCTAAAGAAAAAAAATATTTCTAATATTAAGCTTACAATAAGCTCTCCTCAAATGAGGACACTGGGATAATAAGGCTACAAGTGCGATTACAAAGCTTACAGAAAAGTATCCTGATTTGAAGACTGAGTTAAATGACTGGAACAATTATAGCATCTTGGTAATGATATGGTATGATAATTGAAATTCACAACATCTCTCCAAGCCGTCATGATATTTCAAACTGAAGCATGAACTAAAAATTGCTTTTATTCTATGAAGAGTTTATTTTCTCGGATGATATGTGCCGAGGCACTCTACACATAGAGTAGCATTGCATTTAGAACAATATATTTGTTTTGACATCGCTGCTGCTTTTGCCTCTTCTCAATTATATGGTCTTTGCCATCATACCGAACATCAGCAACACTTGTGCAAGATGTCAAAGCACTACAGGGTCGTCCCATTGTCACTTCCATGCAGCTTAATATCATATATGGTACACAGATAGCTCGTTTGAAGTCTAAAACACTCAGCTGTGAATTGTTGTCTCCTTGATGTAACATCCTGTAAATGACCCATGAATTCACCACTGCCATATCTATGTATCGCGTGAATAAAGGCCAGTACCATTTCTTTCCTCGAATTGACACAGAATATTTACCTACTAACCAGTCGTGGTGATCAACCCCGCCCGTGTTTTTGTTATAATTGAAAATTGCATTTGGCTGTGGAACACTTCCCTTTGTCTTTGTATGTTTCAACCAAGAAGCTGAAACATACATGCAAGAGGCTCTACTGTATCATAATTAGTTCCAACTGTCACACATTTGTTATCAAACCACTTTATCAGAAGAACTTCCTCATTTGTGTCGAACCTGTAGTCATATACCCCTCTTGGTTTCTTTTTCATAGCACATGAAGACTCCAGGGGACACTGTTGCAAACGATTCTCCCTCAGTGTTTCTGTCACCTGATATCCAAGATTTTTTAGGTGTACTAATAAGTCATTGGTGGTAAAATAGTTATCAATAAATAATGAATGAGATTCTGGATCAGCTACGGCTTGTAACATTCGCAGTACTACCTTTGAACCTAATAATAAGTCCTCATTCCCATCAAGTTAAGAGTTCTTACCACAATAAAGGTCAAAGTTGTAGCAATACCCAGAGGTTCCACAAAGTGCCCATAGTTTGTAGCCAGATCTCACAAGTTTTACCTGAATAAATTGTTTTAAACTTTTGTGCCCATAGTACTTTACTATCATATCATCAATAGAGATTCAAGGCTCAAATACTCTAAATTTTATGAATGTTTCTTGAAGTAATGTAATAAGATTTCTTATTTTGAACCCCTTATCTGATTTATTGCTTTCAGATTCTGCATTGTCACAAAAGTGGACAACGCCTTTTATAATCTGAAATCTATTGCGAGACATTGCTTTTTTCACCAAAGACACTCCCAGATCCTCTTCTTTTGACCAAGAGTGTCTTTCTGCTGGTAGTTTGTGATATGATGAAAAAAGCAAGATTCCAATGAAACACTTTAGCTCTTCTACAGTAAACACAAAGTCACCTTTGTTTTTGTATGCAGTAGCATAGCACACAGTTTCTTTTATAATATGATCATAAATATTTGGAGACATTATTGACTCAAACAGTTCCAGAAGGGTGAGATGCTCCATTTCTTCCTTCATTTTCTGCAAATTGTCCTCATGAGTTCTTTCTCGTTGCTTCACCTTGTAGTATTGTGGTTGTTTATATCTCCAGTTTGGCTGCGATTCACATAGCTTTCTTTTCCTGGAGCTGGAAGATTTCTGTGCCTCAACTGAATTTTTGGACGTAGAGCTTTCTGCTGTGCTGGTTTTACTTTCAATGTGGAGCTCAAGAGATCCTGGCACGTCTTGCACTATTACTTCTCCGGCAAGATCCTCATGTGCTTCATTTTCGTTTGTCACATCATCAACGTCAGGAGGAATGATAACCACGTCAGCATGATCAATATTTTCGTCATCCTCTTCATGCAAATGTTGTAGTATCTCTTCCAGTGCGAGCCCGCTCTTCTTTTTTCTTTCCATCTGAAAAGAGCAACTATTATTTAGTATATACACACACACACACACACACACACACACACACACACACACACAGTCAGGCATACGGAGATATACGCACTAGATAGATTATTACATTATATATATATATATATATATATATATATATATATATATATATATATATATATATATATATATATATATATATATATATATATATATATATATATATACTGCTAATTTTGCTTACCTTGAAATAGTATGTCTTCCAACGTGTGATGACAGTGAGGACTTGAAGGAAACTGAGGCGTGTAGGCGCTTGTAAGCAATGTAGTACGACGCTTGGCGTCCATCGACAAAATGGAGCAAGCTTTAACACTCATTTGAGGACACTAATTTCAACTTGTGTTCTTAACATATAGGTTTACTTATAATTATACTTAGGTACCATAGAATAAGTAAATGAGACTTAAACATCACATACATGTTGAATTATAGCCTAAACACTATAAATGAAAAAAAGGAGGTGAAATGACTCTATTATTGCGTGCCATTTTCCCATGAGTTTGGTTCCTTATGAGAAACGTGTTAACCAATTTCAAAGCATGAAATATATTTATATTATTAGAATACAGCTTGAACAATGATATGAAAACCTAAAACGGAGTAAACGACAAACAGGGAATGTGTCAAAAAATATTGAATAGGCTGTCCTCAAATGAGGACAGTGGGATGAAATGGGTTAACCTGAGAGCCGAGGAACAGGCTATTATTTTCTCTGCCTGTCTAGTGTCTGCCTGAAGCCAGTCACAGCCTTCACACTTCCCCTCCTTAACTTCTTCCGTTGGCGTCCACGCCCTGCCTAGTACAGCCTCTTTAGTAAGCAAGGCAACCTTCACAAACAATCAGTTATCTCTCCGCCCCCTTCCCCCTCTCATCCTCTATCTCCATTCCCCTCCCAAGGCCCCGCGCTCCTCCCGGACTAACGAGCGGCGTACCACAGGCTCGCTTAGTATGCAGGGAGCGGAGCCAAGCGGCTCACCCCCTGACCGCTGCCCACCTTGCTAGTCGTGTACGCCTTGTGAGCTCTTGCCCCCGGCCACCTTTCCTCCCTGGCTGCAGCGGTTCTTGGGCGTAGTAACGGAGGCAGTGATACTGCCGATGGTGTTTTCCAAACGCTGGAAACCTACTACTTACTCGTGGCTACGATTGTTCTGTGCTGCAGCTGCTGGTAGGGGAAGAAGAGTGGCAAGCGGTGCCTGGAGACCTGTCTGGCGATGGGCCATAAGGTGAAGGGGTCTACGTCGTGACCAGTACATTTCTTGCCCGCCCGCACACATACACACGCATGCACGCACACGCAACTAGGTGCGGAGGGTGGGGATATGTAGCTTCCCTTTATACCCACGAATCTGAAATCGTTATGTTAATAACAGGGTGTGGGCTAACTAGGCTGCGGGGACTCTTCAATTAGTCGTTAGGCATCAATAAATTTGTCGGCCTCTTTGCATTGTGTGAGAAATGAATCCAGTTGTTCTCTCCAGCAACGTCTGTTTAGTATTTATGCCCAAACCCCTAACCTCTCTCAGTGTCCTCCTTGGCCTCCGTACAAGCCAGAGCTTCAACCATTCCGTTTCATCTCGCACCTCTCTCCCGTCTCGTCGTAATTCCTTCAGTCCCTCCACATGTTACATACCAGCACCCCCCCCCCCCCCCCTTGCCTCTCTTCAAGTTCATACTCAGAAATTTCGAAGGTCTGTTCTTTACACTTTCGCTCATCTGCTGTGCCTCTATCGCGCTAACACGAAGCTCTCGTTTGCATAACTTAGGCCGCGTCAACGTTCGGTTTTCTGACTTGGGTTTGTGACTCTGCCCCCAGCCCCGCCCCTATACCCACGGAGAAGGGCAATCCTGCCATTCAAGAAGCAAATTTTGTTGATTCCAATACCACCAGTGTCGTCACCGTCGTCTTTGTCGCCATTTTAGTGAGAGTAGTAGTAGTAGTAGTAGTAGTAGTAGTAGTAGTAGCAGTAGTAATTGTTGTCATTGTTTGTTTTGTTTCTGCGACTGTTTTTTTTTTGTTGGTGTTGCTGGTGGATGGTTGGGGCCATCCATCAGACACCTCAAAAGAGTCTACCGGGGCTATACGCAGCACTTATAAAAAGATAATACTAACCAGCATATAAATAAAGTATAAACATTCTGTATCGGTTAAAATGTTCCTCTTCATTCATGACACAATATCCACAAAGATTGGTAACTCGGTTCACACCGACGAAGACAGGCAAAGCCTCCAAGAGGATTTGCACAAAATTTCAGCTTGGTTTGATAGATGGGAGATGCCCTTTAACGTAGACAAGTGCCAGGTCCTTCAAGTTGGAACAAGGAATAAAAAGTTCGATTACGAAATGCGCGGCGTTAAACTCAAAAGCGTTCAATGCGTTAAGGACTTGGGGGTCAAAATCACGTCAAACCTCAACTTCTCACAGCAATGCATCGATGCAGCAAGTAAAGCTAGGCTTCATTAAAAGAAACTTTTTATTCAAGAATAAAGATGTAATACTTCCGCTCTACAATAGTTTAGTCAGACCCCACTTGGAATATGCGGTACAGTTTTGGTCTCCCCACCATGCAAAGGATATTGCTAAATTAGAAGGTGTTCAGCGTCGGGCAACGAAAATGATCCCTTCCTTGCGCAACAAATCCTACGAAGAAAGGCTTTCCACCCTTAACATGTTCTCTCTTGAGAAACGTCGCCTCCGAGGAAAACTGATCGAATGTTTTAAAATACTTAATGGCTTCACGAATGTAGACAGATCAACATTGTTTATGATCGTTGACACTTTGCGCACGAGGAACAATGGCATAAAACTCAGATGTAGACAAGTAAATTCAGACTGCACCAAATTTTTCTTCACCAACGTTGTAGTGCGAGAATGGAATAAGCTCCTACCATCAATGGTCCAGTGTAACACGATTGACTCCTTCAAAAAAGAGCTCGACCGTCACTTCCTTCAACATAATATCAACTAGAGTAGAAATGCAACGTTTTGGAGCCTTCTGATTAATGTAAAATCACTTAGGTTTCAGGACAGACCACCTAGTCTGGACCATGGGGTCTGTGTGGTCTGATTTTCTGTGTAATTCTATGTAATTCAAATCACTCCGTTAATATTATGGTGATATCTGGTATCTCAGTGTCTCCCTTCTTCTTCTTCGTGGGATTTACCCCATAAATAGGGGGAACGGGTCTTACGACGGCCCGTCGCAGGGGGGAACCCGCCGCTGGCGTGCGGCGGGTGTAGGGACGCCTCCGCCGCCGCCACAGCCACGGGTAATAGCCGGAGGGCAGCGACGGAGGCATGGGCTCTCTGGGCAGGCGCCCAGCAGACACCCGTACCTGGACTCGTGCGAGCAGCCGACTGGTCGACTTGACCGCGGAGGGGTGGCCCAAAGCGAGGATGACCCCACGGGTCCACCTCGCCTCCGCAGAAGGGCCACCCGGCTGCTCGCCCGAGAAGTGCTGACGTTCCACTGTCTCCCTTCCTCTCTATCCCTTCCTTAAGGGGATCCTGTCCTGCTCCCCCCAGCAGAGCTGAGGGTGGTGGGGGTGATCGCACTCTTACCAACCCTGCCGAGATTACCGGGTTGCTCAGTGTGAAATTCCTCGGACCCCACTGTAACGATAGGTTTTTGAGTGTGTGTACACGTCCAGTGAAATGATTTGGTCCACTAGTCTGTCTTCCCGTTGTGGAATAGAGAAGTTGGCTAGGAGAGTATCTTGAGCGACGGGGAGAATATCGTGGCCGATGATGCTGGGGAATTGTCTTAGGTCTCGGGGTAAGAGACGGTTCTCCCAGTCCGGCGTTTGTTTGTTTCGCATGATGTCCCTGTTGAGTCTGTCGAAACATAGATCCTTGGCGTACAGTCTCTATCCCTCATCGGTAGACATGTTGATTGGGTACTTGACCACACTAACTCCATTGGCTGTGACTTTACTGTACTCGCACTCTTCGTAGTCCACACTATTCAGGATATCTTCCTCACTTTCGCCGTGTGATGGAAGTTCCAATCATAGTTACTGGTACAGTTGCGGAAATGAGTTCCTGTACCCACTGTGGTAAGCCTTCCCTCCAACCGGCAACGTCGCAGTAGTACTACTACTTATGTGTTGTTGTGAATGAACGGTGTTTGTCGTGTTCGGGTGTGAGTGGCGGCGAGGTTCACTGCTATTCAGGAAGTGTAAGGGAGGCTTTATTCATAATTAAGAGGTGAAAATAAATGTAGCATGTGTATGTAACACATGTTAAACCAAGATATCACTACAAAATAATTACAGCAAAGACGAAACGTATTATCTAGAGTCGAGACTTTGCTGTTCCGCTCCTCCATCAGCATTCACTTGTGAACGTGTGCACACTGGCAGTAACAGCATACGAGAATGCGAAAAACCATGAACACCTCCCACAATGAACGTGAACCTGATCAAATGTTTGTTGTCCATTTACTACCTACACGCTGGTGGTAAAAAACAATATTAACTAAAAGGAGCAAGGTCCTCAAACTATTGCATGAAGTATGTTATACGCACTCAGCCATGGTGGGCGTCACGTGACCACGGTTTCGAAACACACCACCAAAGTTATACCCATACAGTTGAAGGACCATCAACTCCAAATAAGTATATGTCACTCTACCACGGCACGGCCATGATTCACTATAGTAAGTTAACAGTAACCCACAACAACCTCTTACGTGTGGGTTTCTGCTCTCATAACACTGTGAACTATTGAATGGTGGTGTAGTGGGCAGGCAAGCAAACCGTCAAATATTCTCTCTCTCTCTCTCTCTCTCTCTCTCTCTCTCTCGTGTCTGAAGGAGAGAGAGAGAGAGAGAGAGAGAGAGAGAGAGAGAGAGAGAGAGAGAGTGCACACGTTCACATGTGAATGCTGATGGAGGAGCGGAACATTAAAGTTTCGACTCTAGATAATACGTCTCGTCTTCTCTCTGCTGTTATTATTTTGTAGGGATATCTTGGTTTAACATGTGTTACATACACATGCTACATTTATTTTCACCTCTTAATCATGAATAAAGCCTCCCTTACACTTCCTGAATAGCAGTGAACCTCTCCGCCACTCACACCCGAATACGACGAACACCGTTCATTCACAACAACACTTGAGTAGTAGTACTGCGACGTTGCCGGTTGGAGGGAAGGCTTACCACAGTGGGTACAGGAACTCATTTCCGCAACTGTACCTGAGGAATAGTATTTCGTGGTTGGTTGTTGTTGTTGTTAACACCACCAAACGGCTCGACGGATGACCACCTCCACAACATCAGTAATACCTCTACTCTGACTATGACCACCCTTCCCTACAACACACGAAGCAACGCTTCTTCTTCATCATATTCCACCAAGGTTACCACCACGACTAACAACAACAGATCGTCGGTATTCAACACTATACGAGAACGAAGTGCTAGCGTCTACAACTCGGTTAACAGGAAAAAGGCCAATAACAATACTGCTAGGATGGCACCAATACCAGAGAGAGGTAATGTTGAAGATATGATAGTGAGTGACGACGAAGATGGTCCTCTACCACAGACTACTACTACTCACCAGCAACAGCAACTACGCCGACGTCTTCTGATTCCAATGTCACCACCACCTCCACCACCTCCTTCTACCAGTAACAACAAACCATCGTCGACATCTTCAGCATGTGGTGAAGCGGTTGCATCTTACCAGCATAACCTTCGTAGTGCTGACATGCACAAAAACCCTCCAAGACATGGACACAAGTATTGAATGGTATGGTAGTGTGTTATATTTTTCAATAAAGCCCAAGTGTATGTTCACCTCTCTCTACATTTCTTTAACCCCAAGTGTGTGCTTCCATATTTCTTAAACCAACCTTACTTAAATTATTGGGCGTGGAGGGTAAGAGAAAGAGTATAGTGATGTCCTTTTTTTACTTTGTAGTAGTAGTGGTATAACAACATTACAAAAATCAATGGCACAATCATAGTACAAAATGGCAGTACAAAAACCACGGTCACTTGCTGAAGCTGAGGTGATTCTTAACACTAGTGGGGGCTCCTGCTACTGAATGTTGTTGCTGATGATGGAAGCTGCTGCTGTTGTGTGCTGTCTCTGTAGAACCGCCTCCACTGGTCACGTCGACTGGTGTTGTCTAGTTGAGTAATAGTTGCAGCAATAGCACTTTCATCGAATCTCACACTCTTATTTGGTGATGATGAGGATGATGAGGATGGTTTGTCCGTAACCTTCTCCATATTCCTGAAGCTGCTCTGCTGCCTCTTCTCTACCACCCTTTCGTCGTATCGAGTGTGGCTGTGGTAAGCTTCTGCTGATGATGATGCTTCACGTTGATGATGGTAGTGGTGGTGTCTCCTACCAGCTTCTTGGGTGGGGTGTGACGATGATGGTGATGTCTCTCCTCTGAACCTCTTGTCGCTGCTGTAGTGGTGGTGGTAGTGGCTGGTGACCGCTGCTTCTATCTTCTCTGCTGCTCTTAAAACTCTCACCATCGCGATTGGTACTCCTCCTTCGCTTCTTTGACTGATGTGGTGTTGATGCGGTGTGGTGTGTTAGTCACTTTCTTGTTCTCAGTGGTGGGTTTATCCTCAGTCATTTTCTTGTTCTCAGTGGTGGGTTTATCCTCAGTCACTTTCTTGTTCTCAGTGGTGGGTTTATCCTCAGTCACTTTCTTGTTCTCAGTGGTGGGTTTATCCTCAGTCACTTTCTTGTTCTCAGTGGTGGGTTTATCCTCAGTCACTTTCTTGTTCTCAGTGGTGGGTTTATCCTCAGTCACTTTCTTGTTCTCAGTGGTGGGTTTATCCTCAGTCACTTTCTTGTTCTCAGTGGTGGGTTTATCCTCAGTCACTTTCTTGTTCTCAGTGGTGGGTTTATCCTCAGTCATTTTCTTGTTCTCAGTGGTGGGTTTATCCTCAGTCACTTTCTTGTTCTCAGTGGTGGGTTTATCCTCAGTCATTTTCTTGTTCTCAGTGGTGGGTTTATCCTCAGTCATTTTCTTGTTCTCAGTGGTGGGTTTATCCTCAGTCATTTTCTTGTTCTCAGTGGTGGGTTTATCCTCAGTCACTTTCTTGTTCTCAGTGGTGGGTTTATCCTCAGTCATTTTCTTGTTCTCAGTGGTGGGTTTATCCTCAGTCTTCTTGGTCTTTTGGGGAGTGGGTTCATCCTCGTCTTCAGATGAGGAAGAGGATTCTCAAGAGGAAGATGAGGAGGAGGAAGAGGAAGAGGAAGAAGACGAAGACGAAGACGATGAAGATGAAGATGCATTTTCTTCAATGGTGGTAGTAGTACTGGTCTTCTCAGTAGTAGATTTGGTGACGTTCTCTTCATCGACCATCTCTTCTGAATTGAGGTTCTTGGGCTCGTTCAGTAGTGCAACAACGGGGGGAAACTCAATGCTGGTATCATCTGCTTCGGTTGCTGAACCCCCACAATTGTTGGTTGTTGTTGTTGCTGGTTTAGTCTCATCTGTCTCACGGCAGTCTTCGGCTTCATCTTCGGTGGTGGTGTATATCTTGAAGTTCCATCGCCTCCTCGTTTGTGGTGATATTACAGGCTCGTCGTCGTCATCATCATCCCCACCGAAAAGAAAAAAGCCTTGGCTGACACCTTATTTTTCTTCAAGTCCTTTCGCTTGGGTGGTGTGTACCTAGTAACTGGTGTAGTGGTGATGGTCCTCATCGTCAGAGAACTCTCTATAGCCGTATCTACTTCACGTATTGATAAAGCAAAATGTGTCAAACCGTTCAACTTTAGCATGTGAAACCATCATAAAGTGACCCATTCTTTGCATGTATGCATGTATGTATGTATGTATATGGAGAGAGAGAGAGAGAGAGAGAGAGAGAGAGAGAGAGAGAGAGAGAGAGAGAGAGAGAGAGAGAGAGAGAGAGAGAGAGAGAGAGAGAGAGAGAGAGAGAGAGAGAGAGAGAGAGAGAGAGAGAGAGAGAGAGAGAGAGAGAGAGAGAGAGAGAGAGAGAGAGAGAGAGAGAGAGAGAGAGATATATATATATATATATATATATATATATATATATATATATATATATATATATATATATATATATATATATATATATATACAGATAGATATAGATATATCTACAGATACATATATAGGTATAGATAGACATTCCGGCAGGCAAGTCTTGACAACAAAGATTAACAAAAATATTTTACATTCGGCTTTGTTACTTACAACGGGAAGTCATACCTAACGTGTTGCGGCTTCCCAACGATGTGCAGGTGAGCAGCCTTCGACAGGGGGATTAGTATTGCCGCCCTGATAAGTGTTATTGAATTCTTACAAAATAATTATTATCACATTTAAGAATACAGTTCATGAATGTAGAACTACTTCTCGTAATAGAAAGAAAAAAATCTCGTGAAAGATGGCCTACAATAATGAAGACAGCGAGTGAGGCTCACAGGTGAAAAATATCCTTAAGCCATGAACGAAGTTAAGGCGTGGTCGCCACACTACGCTAAGGTTCCGAACACACCGGCCTCTGCTGGCGGCAACACGCGGCCTCCCACGACGCGGCTCCGCGGCGCCCGGCCTCCGAGGATGTCAGCTCCACTCCGCCGCCACCGCCCGCCGCGCCGCCTCGCCGCTCTGAATTATCACTCTAGAGAGGCAGTGTTGTACGAACAGGCTCATTCTCTGCGATAATTATTACCCTTGAATGTTCGAGACACTATGCCTAGAAGCAATAGATAAAACTCATACGCAATAACTCCGTAACTCCACTACATTTTTTTCAAGACAACGCCGTTTTTAAATAAAAATATCGGGATTCTCATCTGACGTAGGTGGCTATTGTAAACGTTCCATTGAATTTCACAATATAAACCTACCACATGATTAGTGGCAGACAAAAGAATACAAGACAATAGAAATGGGTTTCAGATATCAATAATACAATGGACAGGAGAAAAAAACCCAATGTGGTAACATGAATCGAACATTTTTATTTGAAACTTTGTGTTGAGGGAGGGAGAGGGGAGGGGGGGGGATCGTGTGTGTGTGTGTGTGTGTGTGTGTGTGTGTGTCCACCAGTAATGCCGCCTTTCCCTGCCAACGCGTCTTATACATACACTTGCCGGTGAAAATATATATTATTTTTTTAATGAAAACATGTGTATGTGTTGGTATATTCATATAGAGAGACATATATATAGACAGATAGATAGATGGATTGATAGATAGATAGATAAATAATAGGTAGATAGATAGTTATAGATATGCAGATAGATCGATAGATATACAGATAAATTGTAGATATATAGTGAGATAGAGAGATAAATAAAGACAAATACACGTAGAGCTAGCTAGATAAATAGATATTGACAAACATTTGTAGGTGAAAGTGGAGAGAGAGAGAGAGAGAGAGAGAGAGAGAGAGAGAGAGAGAGAGAGAGAGAGAGAGAGAGAGAGAGAGAGAGAGAGAGAGAGAGAGAGAGAGACGCAGAGGTAAGTAAATAGATAGGCAGATATATAGATAGATAGATAGATAGACGGATAGATAGATAGATAAATAACTAGATAGAAATAAAGACCGTTCTGTTAAAAAGAAACAAAATAATTTCATCATGTAACCTGGGTAGCCCCGTCCTCTGGCCCTTATGTTCGCGCGTGCACACACACACACACACACACACACACACACACACACACACACACACACACACACACAGCCGTTAGTTTATTCGGTAAAAACAGTTAATACTATCAGCAATGAAGGTTGTATTGATAATGTTAATGATGATTGTTATGATTTAAATGCTATCATTGTCATTATGGTGATGTAGCAATGACTGTAGTACTATATATAATAATAAAGATAGAAGCAGTAGTAGTAGTAGTAGTAGTAGTAGTAGTAACAATAATATGTAATAATCGATAAATAATTATTGTAAATGCTGCTGCTGCAAACAACAACAACAACAACAACAATAATAATAATAATAATAATAATAATAATAATAATAATAATAATAATAATAATAATAATAGAAATATTAATGATATCGTTAATAACATCATTATCAGGTGGTTGTGTGTCGCCCCTTGCCCTGCCGCCCGCTGGCCCGTAGCACAACAGTCATTCAAGGCTCAGCAAAACACACAGAATTTGTAACAGAAGAACCATCCGCTATTATTTTGGACCCTCGACCTCCAGACAACCCTTCTTCATCCCCGTCACATTCTCCTTCCCCTTTGCCCCTCTACCTTTCCCTTCCTTCCCTTCCTAGTACCTTGCCCCCTCCCGGCACCTGTATCGCCAAAAACTGTTTTCTCCGCGGGTTCACTGACCAACCACCTGACCCCAGACTCGGCAAGGAGGTAGCGTGGTCTTGGCGCCTCGGGGATCTCCACACCTCCGCTGAGGCGACGCGGGGAAGGACGCGTGTGCCGCCCATGTTTCGCCCGCCCTGTGCCGCCCTGTGAAGCAGCTGACCCTCTTATCCTGATATAACTTGCTACACACTTACTTTTGTGTATGTTGTTACAATAGCATATTAAGCGAATCCTGTTCACGTTTTTTATCGGAATTATAATGATCTCTACCACATGCAGGCTTTTTTTTTGTCATTTACCAAAGTTTCATGTCTCCCTAGTTTATGATACTGTTCTGCACTTGCACGCCTAAATTATAAGGGCAACTTCATATTTCACTCTCTGACACGACAACTCCTCGCCACATCCAGAGTTTCGATCTCTTCGATTTAACAATGCAGTACGCAGCCCTTGTTCTGTGTGCTCTTTATTCTTTTCGTTGCCCTTGATAGCTACATTTGGAAGCACCGTCTCGCTATATACCAGGAGCGTCCCCGCCAACACCCACCACGCTGTGACATCTTTATCTATTGCTAACTTATACAGTATACTATTGCAATTAATTATTTACGTCCTTCTTAAACAGACTATCTGAAACCAATGTTAGGAGGACTCTTGTCTTAGTGACTATTCTACCTTTCTTTTATCATCGACTCATCTCTGCTCCATCCGCTTCTTACCTTCCCCCTTTTCCTCTGCATCAGCTAGCACTCTCTCCTCCCTCACTCACCTCACCCCTCATTCCACCCTCGCACTTATTTTTCCGCTCACCTTTCACCTTTAAGTGTCACAATGCATCACGGTCATCTTCTCTCTCTCTCTCTCTCTCTCTCTCTCTCTCTGTGTGTGTGTGTGTGTGTGTGTGTGTCTCTCTCTCTCTCTCTCTCTCTCTCTCTCTCTCTCTCTCTCTCTCTCTCTCTCTCTCTCTCTCTCTCTCTCTCTCTCTCTCTCTCTCTCTCTCTCTCTCTCTCTCTCTCTCTCTCTCTCTCTCTCTCTCTCTCTCTCTCTAAAGGCCGAAGTTCGCCACAGTCGAGTTTTTATTAAATCGCCGGATTCGGAGGAGAAAACCCGACAAAATGAGCCTTCTGGTGTGACCGTTCTAGTCACCTACCGCCCCACACGAGCTCGACGAATGTGGTCAGCAAGTCCGTTCAACCTCCGCAGGAGCCACCTCGATTTTTGTAAAATAACATTTTTTTTTTACAGTCTTTGCATTCACTTACCACCCCGTTCGGTGCCGCACGACAGCTCCAAATTCTATCTGCAACCTTCGTTCGAGGCCGTTCGGTGTCTTGCAATGTCAGCTATTTTCCATTTTTTTTATATGCTGCCAATAGCTCCGGTATGGTCTCTTGAGGGTCATCTTGGACGACTCCAGCCCGTTAGTGGCGCAGGAGAATTTTATTTATAGTTGTTGCCGTATGACTCTTGCTTGGTCCATGCTGCTCCCGGTGCTCCACTTGAACGAAGTCGCTGAAGTTAGGATTGATGAAGATCTGAGCAGCATGTGGGTAATCTTCCGCAACTCGGCTATACTTGAAAATTGTCAGCAAGCTTTGGTGGGACTCGAACCTAGGTCCCCCGGGCTTGCCACATCCGCTCGCTGATCACTCTGCCACCGCCTCATATATAGAGGCAGTGTAAGTACTCCCGTCACATTTCTTTCCGAGAGCCATCCAACTACATCTCTCCTGACCCCTAGTGATGGACGAGGCAACCCGTGACATCCAGTACCCAGATATCGAGGCAAATGCCATTGATATGCCCAGCCCTGCTTTGGCTTTTGATGAGATCGAAGCGCAAATGTTGCAGTGTGGTTTTGAGGGGGAGTCAGTCGAAGTCGACTTGGCTCTGAACATAATGCTAAGGAAGGAAGAGTACTGAGAAAAAAAATCCGAGGAGAAGGGAGAGGGGGATTAGTAGGTCATGCTGGACCAAGCAATGGCTTTTGAGACGACCAAAGTTTGGCCAGAGAGAGCACCTCCTGGAAGAAGTTGCTGGTGAGGACCTCATGAGTTTCAAGAACTTCTTCCCTATAGACATTAAATGTTCAAGGAGGAGCTCCTCCACAGGACTGGGCCTCGTGTGACCAAGAAGCATACATTTATGCTGAAAGCAGTGTTACCCGGGTGACATGCCTCGTCAAAGTCGAAGTCCTCGTCAATTCCTGGTAGGACAACGAAGGACGTCGCCAGATAAAACATACCAACGAGGGCCTTCAGGTAAGTAACAAGTTCCCTCGACGCCGTACGGGAACGCAGCGATGTCAACGACTAGACCTACGACAACCTACCAGGCCGCACGACAAAAAATAGTTTTGGACGCGCGCCTCCCAAATTCGCCAAAATTCGACCCTGCTCCAATTTTGGCGACCTCTTGCCGCGACACCAGCAACAATAAATACTCTTAAGACTATAAAGACTGTAAAGTATAAGACTATAAAGACTGGTGAGGTACGTTCGACATTGGCGACTTGTCCGGTGACTACGGCTAAAGTCCGATTCGCCGCAGACCCCGACCATTGTCGTTAAAGTGTAAACAGGGTTTAGGAAGACGACAATGTGTCACAATGCCAGACGTAGAAGTAAAAAATAACCCTAGAAAGAAAAGGGAAAAACCTGCACCACACACACACACACACACACACACACACACACACACACAGAGAGAGAGAGAGAGAGAGAGAGAGAGAGAGAGAGAGAGAGAGAGAGAGAGAGAGAGAGAGAGAGAGAGAGAGAGAGAGAGAGAGAGAGAGAGAGAGAGAGAGAGAGAGAGAGAGAGAGAGAGAGAGAGAGAGAGAGAGAGAGAGAGAAAATTTCACTTTATGTTAAACGAACAGCAACCCTGGAGTTGAAATCTATGTCGTTCTCTTTCTTCTGCACGAACGTGAGGGAAAAATAAAAAAAATTGACAGACTACTTGATATGTGGTTTATATTATTACTGCTACTGCTTTTGTTGCAAACACCTATCACCTATTCTTCGACAACCCTCAGTTGTCACCTTCTACACTAAACATCCTCGGTCTATCCTTCACCCAAAATCTTAACCGGAAACTTCACATCTCTTCTCTCACTAAATCAGCTTCCTCGAGGTTGGGGGTTCTGTATCGTCTCCGCCAGTTCTTCTCCCCAGCACAGTTGCTATCTATATACAGGGACCTTGTCCGCCCTCGTATGGAGTATGCATCTCACGTGTGGGGGGGCTCCATACACACAGCTCTCTTGAACAGAGTAGAGTAAGGCTCTTCGTCTCATCAACTCCCCTCCTCTAACTGATAGTCTTCTACCTCTTAAATTCCCCCGCCATGTTGCCTCTCTATCTTCTATCGTTATTTTCATGCTGACTGTTCTTCTGAACTTGCTAACTGCATACCTCCCCCCCTCCCGCGGCCTCGCCGCACACAACTTTCTACTCAAGCTCATCCCTTTACTGTCCAAATCCCTTACGCACGAGTTAACCAGCATCTTCACTCTTTCATCCCTCACGCTGGTAAACTCTACATGGAACAATCTTCCTTCATCTGTATTGCCTCCTGCCTACGACTTGAATTCTTTACAGAGGAGAGTATTAGGACACCTCTCCTCCCGAAATTGACCTCTCTTTCGGCCACTCGTCTGAACGCTTTTTTTTTTATAGGAGCAGTGAGTAGCGGGCTTTTTTTCATTACTGTTTCCTTTTTTTTGCCCTTGAGCTGTTTCCTTTGCTGTAAGAAGAAGAAAAAAATGAGCGTGTTAGAGAAAAAGTACTAAGGCGGACCCCCACCACCACCACCACCACACACGCACACAGACACGCCACTTTTCAACTTCTCTCCTTTTGCACGTACAGCAATTAAGCAAATATACATAATAAGTTACATATTAAGCAAACCATCATATGAGAATGTTTCTTTCTCCTCACGTTCATAACTTCACTGAGCCAGAAGAGTGAGAGCGACTTTTTGTGCTCAGTGATCCCTGTTTACTTTATTCTGAGCATGATATTCAAGGAGACATTCATTTTTTTTTTTTTTTTACTCTCTCTCTCTCTCTCTCTCTCTCTCTCTCTCTCTCTCTCTCTCTCTCATGTACGTTCTACTTCTGAGAAAAGGAAGGCTCAGTCCCTTTTCCTACCATATCATCCCTGAACTATGGCTTTCCAGGAATTCGAACGGAGAAGGAAGAAAAGAGGAGGAGAAGGGGGGGAAGAGAGGCTGGCTTGCATTTGAGAGGGTGAAGCCTAAACTAGCATTTTTCCTACTCCATTCTCTCTCTCTCTCTCTCTCTCTCTCTCTCTCTCTCTCTCTCTCTCTCCTTGGGTTGCACTGGTGGCCTCTCAGCATCCAGCCACCCAACCGCCCCGCCGTCCATCCACCCGAGGCCAACAACCCGACAGGCGCCGCACTCCCTCCCGCCCCTTCTCCGGTCCTCCTCTTCTTCCAGCGTTTGGGCAGATTAACGGGCGCTGAATATGATTTATGAGGTTACATGGGAAGGAATGTTGCCAGATAGGAGAGTGTGGCGTCAGTGTGAAGAACGCGGAGACAATCACTAGCGGAATCGTCATAAATTTATTGTATGCCGTAGTGGGATCGAAAAGGGAATCGTCTCTTAATACCTTGTTTCGAGAAGGAGGAGACAGTCGAGTTTTTTATGATGAACGTAATGCTATAAGACAGTGGATGGTTTGTCTGCCAATAGAGTGAGGGGGGGGGAGGAACGTGGCGATTAACTACGATGATGGTATAAAAAAAAGTGGATGGTTAGTGCAGCAGGTGGAGGTTCGAGTGAGCGGTGCGCGCGCTGTGTATGGAACCCGCGCGCCAAGGAGTGTGGCGTGGCATGCCGCGATGAGTAGATGAGGAAATAACAAGTGGTGGCGAGAGAGCACGGAGAGGAGAAGAAAGGAGAAGTCATGAGAGTAAGGATGATAGAAAAGGAAGGTCAGAAACAAGTCACAGAGGGGTTGGAGAATGCGAGAGCAGGTATCAGGTATGGAAGAGAGGAAGAAGTAAGGGGAGGGGGTGGGGGAGGAAAGGTCGTGTGCACAGCGGTGGTGGAGGAGAAGGGGAGAGGAGAGGAGAGGAGGGGAGGGGAAGAAGAGAGGAGGAGGAGAGGTAAGGAAGGTATGTGGGGAGGGGGTATGCAAGATCCGGTTGGGGGTCAAACAGTGTCTGGAGGAGGGCGAGGAGGGAGAAGACGGGTTCATGCTGAGCGGCGGGAGGAGGGAAACAAGGGGGAGAGGACGAGTGGAAGAAAGGAGGAAGAGGAGAAGTGAAGGAAAAGGATATGAGGAGGGAAGGTTGATAAACAAAGGAACGGGACAAAAAGTAAAAATGAAGAGAAGGGATGAGCAGAAAGAAAGAGGAAGAGGAGGAAATGAGAGGATGAGATGAGGGAAGGTTGGTAAGTGAAGGAGAGGGACGGACAAACACTGGCCAAGTAAATGTTGAGATGACTACAGAACGTTGACTTAGGTCTGATTTAGATTGTGTGGAGGGGGGGGGGGGGGCTGGTGTGGGTTTGGGTGTGTATCATTCACGATGGTGTGATCACGTGCTGGACTCGCAATAGCAACCAAGTATCCTCCCCGAAACAGCTTGGAGCTGCATTGTGGCGGGTCTTGGGGTACGTTTAGAGCCTCGCATCACACCCACACACACCCGGGAGGCGGAAGACAACCCCCAACAGACACTGGTACCCATTTACTGCTGGGTGGACAGGGACTATTTCGACTCCACTTCGCCCGGGAATCGAATCCAGGACCACACGGTTTCGACTCGAGCGCGCGATCTACTATACAACAGAGCACCATGTTTTCTGGGTGTTTTACTTATTTACTATAGCTACTATTATTATTGCTATGACTCGTAATAATCATAATGATAATGATACTAATGTTATACTAATACTAATACTACTATCGCTATTACTCCTTCTCCTCCTCTTCCTCTTCCTCCTCCTTCTCCTCCAGCAACTACTATTACTACTACTACTACTGCTACTACTACTACAACTTCTACTACTACTACTACTACTACTACTACTACTACTACTACTACTACTACTATAGACAAACCATTTTTAATAGTCAGTTTGGGCGTTCGATTCCGCGGGCCCTTTCCTTCCCTCTGCTCTGCCACAGTCCCAACATCTACTTTTCCCTCTCATATATTACCTGTAGGTAACATATGAGAGGAAGGGAGAGGTGCTCGGACTGTGTGGCAGAGCAGAGGGGAGGAAAGGACCCGCGGAATCGAACGCCCAAACGGACTATTTGAAATGGTTTGACATACCAATAATAATAATAATAATAATAATAATAATAATAATAATAATAATAATAATAATAATAATAATAATAATAATAATAATAATAATAATAATAATAATAATAATAATAATAATAATAATAATAATAATAATAATAATAATAAAAATTACAATAATAATATAATTCACAACAGTTTTTTCTCGATTAAATAGAGCGCAACTAACGAACAGACAGACGAGAAGAAACGATATGGTTAAAAAGGACGACCATGAAGGCCAGACTCAGGTAGGTCTTCTTTACGGTGGCCGCCCATTTAGGTGCCTCTCATGCTACGGAAAGCTGGATTACGCAATGCAGGGAGGCGCCGGCCGTGCACGGGAGGGAGGGAGGCTCTGCGCTGGCCTTGATCGGTAAGCAAACATTGACTTTACCGGAGACGGGGCAGGGCGAAGGGGTGACTAGTAATTCGAACTGTGACTTGGCAAGGTGGCATCTAAGAGTGAGGTTTGGCTGGGGTGGGGTGGTGGTGGGGTGGCGGCGGTGAAGGTGGTGGTAGCGGTGGAGCTGTCGGAGTGGTGGTGTAGTTGAGTTTTACAGTCCAATACACTACGTTTGTGAGCTCCCCAACCAAACACAAAACACGAGACCAAAACTCCTTGTTGTTCTAGTGTTTGGCGTTGATATAAAAAAAAGAAGGAAATTTTAGGAAACCACACAGGGAATCTCTTTATCAGTATCTGGTGTTGAGTAAAAATAACGGATCACTGTGGAAAATATAGTTTGTTTTGGGCGCTTACAATGACACGGTGTTGGACTGTCGAACTGGCCGATTGTGAATGTGGCGCTTTGGTGATGGCTATGGTGGCGGTGAGGCAGTCAGGGTAGGGGGTTGGATGAGCGATTCTTGGCGTTTGTGGTTGCGTTGTTATGTTATCAATGGCTGACTGATGTGGTAATGAACGGCATGTATGGTAAATAGAGTTGGGCGTTGGGAAAGTTAAGATGCGGTTGTGAGTCTATAAGAAACGGGCTGTGGTGTGGCGGGAGGGTATGGGAGGGGGAGGTGAAGGTTGACGGGCGACGGTACCACGAGATGGGACCATATAATAAGCCATAAAACTAAAGGGTGAGTGGTATTGTGGGGCAGGGGAAGAAGATGGTGGTGATGGTGGTGAATGGGTGAGGGTTTGAGGGCGGAGGTCGTGGTGAGCGGGGTCGAAAGGGAGAAGTTGGTGGTAGGAAGATCGAGAAGTTGATGGTGGAGCTGATGGTGGTGGTGGCTACAGGTGGTGGGGGGGACCGATGATAGTGCTTGTGGTAGTGGTGCCAGGTGAAATGATTTAATTCGTTTTACCAAATATTAACACATTAATATTCTGTGATGCTGTCTTTAGTATATCTATAATAAGTTTGTTTTACTAATAACCCCCTCTTCTCATACCCCCCTTCTCTCTCTCTCTCTCTCTCTCTCTCAGTGGTAATATTTAAACTAATTTCTTCATATCGTTTATTGTTTGCTGTTGTTGTTGTTGTTGTTGTTGTTGTGGTGGTGGTGGTGGTGTTCTTGTTGTTGTTGGTGGTGGTGGTTTTGGTGTTGTTGGTGGTGGTGGTGTTCTTGTTGTTGGTGGTGGTGGTGTTCTTGTTGTTGGTGGTGGTGGTGGTTTTGGTGGTGGTGGTGGTGGTGGTGTTCTTGTTGCTGATGCTGATGTTCTTGTTCTTGTGTTATCATTCTCCTACTTGTTCTTTTTCCCTTTTCTTTTTTTTTTTTGGTTCTTTGGTTCGTCTGTTTCTTTTTCTTCTTGTTCTTGTTCTTGTTCATGTTCTTCTTATTCTTGTTCTTCATTTTCTTCTTCTTCATCTTCTTTTTCTTCTTCTACTACTACTATTCCTCTTCTCGTGTAGACCGTCCCCTCGGAGCAAACTGCCAGGTCGTAAAACTAGCCCCCGAGGTTCAGGAATTTGACGTCGATTTCCCTTGAAAGTCTTAGGGCAATTTAAGACTGAAGGCTTTATTGTAAAACTCGTTATCAGCCGACAGCCTTGGCGGTACTGATGAAATGATAATATTCGATAATTTAGTCATGTACTGCTACGATGCCTACAGTGTTTTATTGACAGAGAAAAAAGCCCGTTAGTGTAAATGACTTAACCAGCAGTTTCCCAGCAGTTTCTCAGAGAAAACCATCTGACTTCGTTCGTACTTAAATGCAAAACAAAGAGTTTATTTGTGGCTTCACTAAATGACATCAACCTCAGTGGTGACGTCGTCGATTCCCGCTCCTGGGTAACGGTAGCTGCGCCGGCAGTGATCCTTGGTCTCTAAGTTGTAGTATTTAGACATCAAAACACACCTAGGAATATCCAGTGTAATGCTAGACACTAAGAAATCAATACATAAACAACAGAATCCACCAATAAAGTACCGTACTGTAAACGAAGATGATGGTTTCATTTATTTTTTAATTTGTAGGCCGACCCAACCAGCCATGTCGGAGCTTTATGTCCGGATAATGGAGGTAAAAGAGCCGAGTCCTAGCGTCCGGTTACGGAGCTTGTCCAGATAAAGGACGTCCGGATAGGGGAGATATTACCGTACTCAATACTCACTCCTCTCACATCCTTCTATGAAATGTTCTTGCCAAACGGCATAGTCCTTACTGATTGGAAAATGGCTAACGTTACTCGACAACATAATTAGAAACAAAATTGGGAGTTACCTTGAAAGTCACTTACTAATTAAGGAGAGAGAGAGAGAGAGAGAGAGAGAGAGAGAGAGAGAGAGAGAGAGAGAGAGAGAGAGAGAGAGAGAGAGAGAGAGAGAGAGAGAGAGAGAGAGAGAGAGAGAGAGAGAGAGAGAGAGAGAGAGAGAGAGAGAGAGAGAGAGAGAGTCAGACATACTGGCAGACAGACAAACAGACTTTAAGACATATAGACAGACAGACACAGACAGACAGAAAGATCAACGCTACATTTTTCACTACAGTATATTTTCGCGGAGGTAAAGGAATGCGAACTGGCTGGAGACGGCGGGTGAGCGGTGGACTCAACCTTGTTCTTCCGTTGACAGATACCATCAGCAAGGTTGACGAGAGGTAGGGGAGCCAGGGAATAGGGGTAGCGGGAGGAGGACGCGGAGGACAAGGAGGCGGTGTGAGACTATCCTAATTTATGATTTCATGATGATAGTTTTTACGGTGATCGAAATAATAAGGGAGCCGATGATGACGAAAGGACATAACGAAAATATATTACTCGAGTTTTGTTACTTATTCACACTCACACACAAAACAACGCGTTCAGTCGCACACATTAACTAACTTGAGAGACACCAACAATGACAATAATAGTAATAAAGCTAATAATAATAATAATAATAATAATAATAATAATAATAATAATAATAATAATAATAATAATAATAATGATAATAATAATGATAACAATAATAATAGTAATAATAATAATAAGAAGAAGAAGAAGAAAAAGAAGAAGAAGAAGAAGAAGAAGGAGAGAGAGAGAGAGAGAGAGAGAGAGAGAGAGAGAGAGAGAGAGAGAGAGAGAGAGAGAGAGAGAGAGAGAGAGAGAGAGAGAGAGAGAGAGAGAGAGAGAGAATATATAAACTCATAGAGAATATTATGCGGTTGACGTCGGAAAGGAAGAGATGCAAAACTCAGGCGAGGGTAAATGACGGGAAACATAAAGATGGGGCGACGATGTAAGTGAGAACAGAAGCTTATGGATGACAACTTAGGCAACAGGAGATAGGAAATAAAATAATGAGACAGACATAGAGGAAAACAGACGGAGAACCAGACGGCCGGACGGACACATGTATTGACAGACGGACGGACCGAATAAACAGTGCATGTTGCAAAAGAAAACCATGTGTGTGGACAAGATAAATAACTGAGATGATGACGATGAGAGGGGTGAGGAAGTAAAGCAGCGGATGTGTAGAAAGAGGATTTGAGGCAGGTGAGGCGGAGGAGGAGACGCCGAAGGAGGAAGAGGAGACGAGACTGCTGAAGAAAAGTGGGGGGTTGGTAGGCGGAGGAGGAGACGCCGGCAACGTTGAGAAGGAGGAGAAGGAGGACGAGGAGGACGAGGAGACGAGACTGCTGAAGAAAAGTGGGCGGTTGGCAGGCGGAGGAGGAGACGCCGGCAACGTTGAGAAGGAGGAGAAGGAGGACGAGGAGGACGAGGAGACGAGACTGCTGAAGAAAAGTGGGCGGTTGGTAGGCGGAGGAGGAGACGCCGGCAACGTTGAGAAGGAGGAGGAGGAGGACGAGGAGACGAGACTGCTGAAGAAAAGTGGGCGGTTGGTAGGCGGAGGAGGAGACGCCGGCAACGTTGAGAAGGAGGAGGAAGAGGACGAGGAGGACGAGGAGACGAGACTGCTGAAAAAAAGTGGGCGGTTGGTAGGCGGAGGCGGTGCTGACTTGTTGAGAGAAAACCCGTAAGGGACAGTGATGAGAGCAAAGCTGCAAAATCATTGACGGTGTGGAAAAGTTACATTTAAGAGGAGGGGAAAAGTAGGAAAAGGAGGAGGCGGAGGGAAGAAAGAGAAGAAAGAAAAGGTGTTACTATTGGCGGTAGGGAAGGTAGGGGAGGTGTCAAGGGCAGGCGAGGTGTGTGGTGGAGGGTCAGCAAGGAGGGAGGAATGTAACAGGCCCGCGGGCAGTGAGATGCCACATGTTGGTCAATTATTTTCACCGACGCCGCCCAGCACTGCCCTCCCCATGCCCTCCACAGCCTGACGCCTTACAGCACCACCCAGCCAGCCTCACGCCGCCCAACACGTACTGCATACTACTCTTTCCCGCACCTTCCACAGCCTGACTCCCCCACAGCACTACCCAGCACCACCCCCATGCCCTCCACAGCCTGACTCCCCCACAACAACCCCCAGCTAGCCTCACGCCGCCCAGCACTGCCCTCTACGCCTCTAGTGCCCTCCACAGTCTGACCCCCTCCCCCCCACCAACCCCACCCCGCACCACCCATCACCAACTACCTTACCTGACTCCACTCTGACGCCCATGTCTGTGGAGGAAAAAGGGTTTGTCCATTAACTTCATGGGTCTGACGATACTGCTGCTGCTGCTATTACTAATGCTATAACAAAGATAACAATAATAACAAAAACAACAACTACTACTGCTACTACTACTACAACTACAACTACTTTTTTTTGCTTCTACGGCCTCCATGCATTAGAGTTGTGAGAGGTATCTTCTCTCATATCCTCTCATAAAATCTCATATCCTACTACTACCACTACTGCTACTACTACTACTACTACTACTACTACTTTTTAACGGGCCTCCATCTATTAGAGTTGCGTTGTGAGCGGTATATTCTCTCATACCCTTTCACAAAGCAATTCATTGGCCCCACCCCGCCAATGACAGGCCGACAACCATCTTTATTTAATATTACAAACCTTACTAAACATATTATTTTTAAGCTAACAGAGCTTGTGGTTGATACGACTATCAACCACCGTCGCCTCAAAGTCCAGGTCGGCAATGCGGGTGGTTTTGGGTGCAGGTGACCTGGTTCCTCTCAGGCAGACCAAGGCTGACCTCAGGAGGGAGAAGGACAGCCTGCATCTCATCCAGGCGACCACACTGCTTCTTGGCTGCTGTTTCTTATCCGCCAGTGTTTCGGCGAGTCTTGCGTAGAAGCTCTGCGCCCTTGGTCCCATCCCTCCTGCCGTCGTGAATACTACCGGGGTGAAGGAGCCCTGGTCCACATTCTGTATTCTTTCTTCATATGCTCTGTTCTTCTCTTGTTCGTTTCTTCTGTGGGCTGCATCAAGGGTCAGGTCTCTGTGGCAATGGGCCATGGGATCAAAGATCCTTATGTCAAAATATGCACTGTTGCTGCTACTACTACTACTACTAATACATTTTTCTTTCTCTTCTTTTATATCTTCCGTTACTCTCAGTCTCACTACTTTTTATTAGTATTACTGGTACTACTACTACTACTACTACTACTACTACTACTACTACTACATTTTTCTTTCTCTTCTTTTATATCTTCCGTTGCTCTCAGTCTCACTACTTTTTATTAGTATTACTGGTACTACTACTACTACTACTACTACTACTACTACTATTGGTAACAGCTACAACTGTCATTTTCATCACCACCTGTACACCAACCACCGCCCACCACCACTCCCTCGGTTACCATCGCTGCTGCTCCAGGAGCCCCCGGTGTATAGCCTGTGTTGCCGCTTTTTGCCTGGAATCTGCTAGATGTTATTGATGTTGTTTTTTGTCGCTGTGATGTTAAGTTGGGAGCTGCCTTGTCTGCGGTGTCCCTGTTGCCCCAACCCGGTGAGATGGCGAGCATGTGTTTTCCTTGCGAGGTTGTCTTGTCTTTGTTACCGGTCTTCATTTTTTTACCTCTCTTTTGAGCGTTCTGATGCGTCTGGTGTTCCCTGGGACAGTTTTCTTAACCTGAAGTCGACGGCGGTTGGTAGTGTGAATGGTGACTGTGGTAATGGTGACCTCCAAGCCGCGGAACTGCTATTTCATTTTCTTTTGATTTCTGAACGTTAAACATCATGACGAATAGTAATTTTGCGAAGATTAATTGGAACAAAAATTAACAAAATTAGCAAAGAGAGAGAGAGAGAGAGAGAGAGAGAGAGAGAGAGAGAGAGAGAGAGATCCGACAATCACTACATGTCTTCTGGGACGTTTAAGATGCCTCTGTTGATGGATGTCACCTCGTAAACATTAGTAACACCACCTGACGCCGTCCCTGAAGGTACAGATGAAGCTCTATGAACACGCAGCTTTGTCTAAAAGTGACCGCCACGAAGAAAAACATGTCGGATCGATAAGGAACTGTTGTGCGAAAATTCTCAATTATTGTATCTTTAACCTCCGTGTGTGTGTGTGTGTGTGTGTGTGTGTGTGTGTGTGTGTGTGTGTGTGTGTGTGTGTGTGTGTGTGTGTGTGTGTAATTCACGACGGCTTTATCACGAGCTAGGTTCGCCATCGCCAGCAAGTACCCGCACGATTAAAGCAAGCTTATTATAGTCGATCTCTGGGTACTGCCAGGACCTCAAACACCACACACACACCATCTCCTTTGCTCAAGGCTGGAAAGTAACCACTCCTTGTTACCGAAAAAATCCCTGATTAAGCGGAGCTCGAACTTCAGCCTGCCAGGCCAGAGCATGACAGGGGAGAGCTTCATCCACTGAGCTGTGTGTGTGTGTGTGTGTGTGTGTGTGTGTGTGTGTGTGTGTGTGTGTGTGTGTGTGTGTGTGTGTGTGTCTCTCTCTCTCTCTCGTCTTGAATGCGTCTGAGAGAGGTGTGCATCTCCCTTCCCTGCACCACAATTCAGGAAGCGGAGGCAGAGCAGCCACTAGAGGAGGCATAGGGCTGAGGCGGGGGCTTGGCATCCACATTTTCCGTTCTGATAATGTCTGCCGCTTGGGGAGGAGCGCGGCCTGATTGCCTCAGTTTGCCACCGCCTCGGGACACCACGAAGGCCTCCGCCCCTTTGCCCCTTCGCCTGCCCATCACTCCGCCCCTCCACCCCTCTACCTGCCGTCCCTTTCTCCCTGCAGCCTTGCCTCCGATAATTCGACTGTTATTACAATCACAAGAGAATTTAGTGTGTGGCGTCGGCGGCTACAACTGAACCGTCCTTCCATAACGAATACTGCCTCTTTTCCTGCTCCAAGGTTGAGAATCGTGGAGCTTTCGGCACCGGGATGATGATTACCTGTTACTGTATATTATGACGACGCAGCTGCCACAATTAATGGATCCCCTAATCAAGTGTTTCTCCATAGAGGTAATTTAGTTTATTCTCTCAGAATCAACACTTGTAAATGGAGTTCTTTGGAAGTGACTGGTGGGGAGAGTGGAGGTAAAGGGAGCACTCAATGACAACGATACCTTCGGGATGACTACCTAATATTTGAACTTCCTAATAAAACAGTGGGGGCGGTTCCGTGGTGCAGTGGCTAGCGTGACTAGCTTCGAATCTGCGGGTCCGGATTCGAATCCCAGCCAGGAAAGTGGGCGAGCCACTCACTCAGCTGTTCATCCTTCCTTTCTGGAAGGTCGCTAAATGGTAACCTGGGGAAAGGTGGGGAAGGAAGTTGTGGTAACCTGGATGTTGCACTTGCTCTGCTTTAAGGGTTAAAGAAGTTCTTACCCACCACGGGCTCACAGGACCAATGCGACGGAAATGTGCGCCACGGCCACGCGCAGCCATGGCGTATGACCACGGCCTTCTTATAGAAGGCCGTGGTGTGACCCCAAGTTTACCTTCAGTCGGACAGCTTGTGAACAACTCGTGCCTGTGCCTAGAGAGAGAGAGAGAGAGAGAGAGAGAGAGAGATTGACTGCGCGCCTGCTCGTTGGATGGCGTGGTCGTGTCACGATTTTCTTCACGCAGGTCCTTCCTCCCACGCACTCACCAATGTGATCCTATGTCTACCTACTCATATCTCTCTCTCTCTCTCTCTCTCTCTCTCTCTCTCTCTCTCTCTCTCTCTCTCTCTCTCTCTCTCTCTCTCTCTCTCTCTCTCTCTCTCTCTCTCTCTCTCTCTCTCACACACACACACACACACACACACACACACACACTGCCCATCGTTGTCAAAGTATACATAACACAATGTTGCGGTGCTTTGATTACCTGTTTTTTTTTCATTGATTATCTGTTTTTTTATAAGCCTTACTTTCTCATACAGTCTCCTTAAATATTTGGGCATTGGCAGACCTAACAATTTATACTTCAAGATTCTGGCATAATCCCTATACTTGAAATGTAAACTGATAATTCTCGCACTCTTAAGGTGTACACTTTTTTTTCGTTTGCATGCTGCAATCCATTTGGTTTTCATTATGGACCGGTTTCACAGTCACTTTCTTTTTGTTTTGATCGTTACCAATGATCGGCGGTCGCCATCACTAACAAGAAATCGGATTTCACAGTCGTTTTTCTCGGCGTTGTCTGTCTCAATCAGTATCAGAGATTGGACCCTCTGGTAACGCAGGTCTGGTAGGCAGGGGGGCTCCTTAATGGAGCTTACCAATGAAATTTATTAGCGAATTACACAAATTATTGCTCTCAAGTGGGATACAGCATGAAGCAAACACAATTAACACTTGCCTGGGCCACGACGGCCTGGGGCGACCGCCATGACACACCAAGAAAGCCTACCGGCGCCAAAAAAAGGTTTGAGCTCTGGCCACAGCATTATAGAATGGACCGTCTCTGAAGTGTAATGTTTTGAATCAGTTTTACATTTGAGGGATGTAAAATCGTCATTTTAAGTCACATTAGTTTAAAAACTTGAGTTATTTTCTTTTTTTTATTTATGTTTGGCCTATAGTGCTATTAAGCTTTCATGATGAGACTGTTGATCGGCCCCAGACCGTTAATGGCGCAGACAAGTGTTTTAAAGTTGCGCCATTCTTGCTTGGCTCATGCTGCCCCCCGGAGCTTCACTTAATACTCTTGAGAGAGTTTCGCTAAAGAGTCCAGGTTGATGGGATGTCATCAGTACAGGATGTGAGTTGCTTTAGGCCACTCGGCGTTGATTGAGCATTGTCAGCTTGTGTCGGAGGGTGGGACTTGAACCTGGGTCCTCCAGTACACCGCGGGTAGAAGATGGCTGAGTGGTTTGCGTGCGGACGCGGCGTCCAGGAGGACCCGGGTTCGCATCTCGCCACCCGCCACAAGCTGGGATTTTTCAGTCACTGCAGAGTCCTAAGATTACCCACATGCTGTCCTGAAGACCACCTACGTATCAGCCCGGTCTCTAGCTTCTAAGAGAATCAAAGATGAGCTCCGGGGGAGAGCATGAGCCATGGAAGATGACACCTCTATAAGCACTTGCCTGCGCCATAACGGGTTGGGGCAGACCATCAAGCCCCACCAAAAAAGCCTACCGGCGCCATAGGCAGAAAGTAAATAAAAAGAAATACCGCCTCCCCATTTTACATTTTGAGTCACAACTACGAAGCATATTTTGATCACTGTTTAATCACGATCTTGCATGTCTTTAAGCGAAACGTGTTTTCTCAACAGTCCTACTTCGTTTCTTTCGATTGACGGTATTACTTCAAGAGCCTAAGTTTCTCAATAACTGTCTTACATCACACCGAAAACTGACAAAGTTAAGGTTTTCGTTTCCTTAGTGTACAACTGAGTCATCGTTAAAATGTACCTCAGCAGTGAGCGATTACCTTCCACGCTGACAGTTCTACAGCAATGCCTATGGTTTGCTGATGGTTCATTATGTCTTTCTTAGTAATTGTTATTAAGCGTGTATATTGATTTACATTGACACTAATGAATGTTAAATTGGAATAATAATGCTCGAAATCGATGTTGATTTTTATATGTCTGAAGAAACAAATGATCAGAGAGACTTCTGGAACACGAAGGATTTTAACCAAAAGGAAAACAAATGCAGTGCCTCTAAAAGCCGCTGTCAAACCATAAAGACACACATTGATACGGCCTATAAATCTGAATTCACTCGAGATTACCAATCCTCGGATACAAAGGAAATCGCAAGCCTCTACAAACTTTTTGATACGCGTAACGATCAGGAAGACTAAACTGGTAGACATGTTTAGTACCGTATTACCTTACACACAGAAAGAGAGAGAGAGAGAGAGAGAGAGAGAGAGAGAGAGAGAGAGAGAGAGAGAGAGAGAGAGAGAGAGAGAGAGAGAGAGAGAGAGAGAGAGAGAGAGAGAGAGAGAGAGAGAAACACAAGAAGGAACAAAGGCAAAAGAAGGAAAGAAAGGCATAATAAAGAAAATTGGAAGAAAGGAAAAGAAAATAAGAAAGAAAATATAATGAAGGAAAAAGAAAAGTGATGAGAAAAGTAAAAAAATAGATTAAAGGACAAAAGCATAAGTGTGGAGCTGCCGGGAATGAGGAAAGGTTAACGTCACGTATACTACCAGCACTCTGGAAGCGAGATGTGCGGAGGTGAGTGGCACGACGACTCTTACAGGCGCGAGGGAGCGAAGAAACCAGTTCTGACGAGGTAGACGGAATGACCGCCTGAAAGAAAGGCATAGTTAAGGGCGTCTCCGGATAGTAGTAAAGAGAGATAGAAGAGAGGAATGGAGGAGGAGGAGGAAAAGGCTGAGACGATGAGAGGTGGGGTAAAGAAGAAGACGGCAAGGCGCGCGGGAGAAGTCAATGCACTGGGAAACTCGCAGAGAATGTCGTCCACGTCATCAATCCAGGGATTAGTGAGCCCAGAGGGCACAGTACGGGGGTGCAGGCTATATCGGAACACACTGTAAGGGGCGGAGGGAGCAGTGGTCTTCCTATTCTGCTCTTCGTGAAAACTTAAAATATAGAATGGAGTCCTCTCGTTTAGCCTACCTACGCCCCAAAACAAAGGCGCCTCTAGGATAAAAAGATAAGATGCTGGGCTGAGCTCGCAACTATCAGAACAGCACAGGTTCGACGACGATTTTAATATCCTTTCGTGGCGGCGGGTCCCAGCATCCTCTCAGCACTTTTGCTGCTGGCGTGCCCCCAGGCGGCACCTTGACGCCAGACCTGTTCTTAGGTCATACAAGGTCACTTTTTTGGGCAAAGAACCCGGTTTTTATATGCCATGAAAGTTGCATTCTATCCCCACCAAGTCTAATGACCCGCGTGGCTTCAGAAATCACACCCTAGGAATACAACGCATCCATACATCCAACGCATCCATCCCTCTGGGGAGAAAAATCTGTAGACAGTAGTGAGGCTGATGGGAGCCAGCAGGTAGTTGTCCCTTGCACAAGGTCTGAGCAGCTGGAGAACACGGACCAGCCATTAATTTAAAAATCGAGGTGTGGCCTTAATCAGAGTTAAAAGGATTAAACTGAACAGTTGTGTAGCATTGTGTTGTATATGTCAGCCAGTCAGCAGCGCGGCTCCCTCACCCCCGCCCCCAGACTACTGACCACCAACCTGTGTCTAGTAAATACCTCCCTCCTTTCCTCTCCCTTCCCTTCTTCTCCAGCTCCTTCTTTTAATCCTCTTCCTCCTTCTCTTCTTCCTTTTCTTCTTTATTCCTCCTCCTCCTCCACCTTGTCCCCCTCGTCCCCCTTGTCCTCCTCTGCCTCCTCCTCCTCCTCCTCCTCCTCCTCTCATCCCCCCCCGCCCACCCCCTCCTCCACCACAACCACTACTCCCTAGCTCACCACCACCTCCAACTCTCCTCTCTCCTCTACTCCAACCTAATACTCTTCCTCCTCACGCCTCGCTCATATTCATGATCTCGTGCACATCAGTCAAGGTAGACAAATGCACAGAGATTATCGTGTTGCTTATGATAATGATTATGATGAAGACAAAAAGATGACTGTGAAATTCATCTATCACCCGTTACCCATCGCACCACTCTCTTGATGCACCAGAGTAGTAACAAATGTACGGAAGTGGGGGACTGGAAGTGGGGGACTGGAAGTGGGGTTGGGGGTGAGCAGGGGGTTACAGGAGTGGGGGTAATTTGCAGGGGTTACGGAAGAGGGGTATCTGGACCCCCTCCCTAACCCCCTCCACACCCATCTCTTTACCTTTTCACCCCCTCATCCCCCCTCACCCCCCACTCGGACTAGCGTACGGAAGCGAGAAGGTGACGGAGTAGGGTGCCCAGCAGGGACGGGAGAAGGGATACTTGAAGGGTTAAGATAAGATCTTTCTTTGACCTCGAATGACCACGAGATTATAATCACGGAAAGGTTAAGGACATTAGGTTAATGACCAGTCTGAAATATGAATTTACTCTCTAATGCAAGTCCGAAAATAAAATAAAAATCGCCATTGAACGTAAGACTCGATAAATTATTTAAGTTTTTGCTGGATGTATTGTATCATTATCTTCTTATTTCTCATTTCTCAACTTGTTTCTTCTTATTTCTTTCCTCAACTTATATATTTTTTTTTACTCCGGTTATTTTGTGCCATCTAACCCTAAACACTGCAGCACCAGGTCTTTTTTTTTCTGATTTGGCATTAATTAATGTCTTATAGAGCAGTTCTTAACTTCTTTCTTATTTTTTTCTCAACTTGCATTTCTTTATATTTTCTGCATGCTCTTCGATGTCATATGACCTTAGGCGTTGCTGCATCGAATTTACCTTTTGCCGGGTAAAAGTGATCAGGTGTGTGTGTGTGTGTGTGTGTGTGTGTGTGTGTGTGTGTGTTCCATTCCCCTCCGATTCTTGAGAAATCTGCGGCTAGCTCGAAATTTTGTGGGCCATCTTTTAGCCGATTATATGCTCCGAAGCGGAATTTAGTGTGGATTCTGATGGTATGTTCAAATTCCTCATCCGTCTATTAGTTCCCGTGTTCCACCGAGATCACTGATTTTTTTTCTCTCGGTAGGGTGCCCAGCAGGGAGGGAGGGGGGGGGGGGAGGAAAGGATACTTGGGTTAAGATAAGATCTTTCTTTGACCCCGAATGACCACGAGATTGTAATCACGGAAAGGTTAAGGACATTAGGTTAATGACCAGGCTGAAATATGAATTTACTCTCTAATGCAAGTCCGAAAATAAAATAAAAATCGCCATTGAACGTAAGACCTGATAAATTATTTAAGACTCGATAAATTTTTATGGATGTATTGTATCATTATCTTCTTATTTCATTTCTCAACTTGTTTCTTCTTATTTCTTTCCTCAACTTATATATTTTTTTTTTTAGTTATTATTTGGTGCCATCTAACCCTAAACACTGCAGCACCAAGTCTTTTTTTTTCTGATTTTGCATTAATTAATGTCTTATATCTCATTTCTTAACTTCGATGTCATATGACCTTAGGCGTTGCCGCATCGAATTTACCTTTTTCCGTGAAAAAGGGATCATGTGTGTGTGTGTGTGTGTGTGTGTGTGTGTGTGTGTGTGTGTGTGTTCCATTCCCCTCCGATTCTTGAGAAATCTGCGGCTAGCTCGAAATTTTGTGGGCCATCTTTTTTAGCCGATTATATGCTCCGAAGCGGAATTTAGTGAGGATTCTTATGGTATCTTCAAATTCCTCATACGTCTATTAGTTCCCGAGTTACACCGAGAAAACTGAATTTTTTTTCTCTCGTCAGAGTAGCTTAACAAATAAAAATCACTCATTAATTAATGTCTTATATCTCATTTCTTAACATATTTCTTCTTATTTCTTTTCTCAACTTGCATTTCTTTATATTTTCTGCCTGCTCTTCGGTGTCATATGACCTTAGACGTTGCCGCATCGAGTTTACCTTTTTCCGTGAAAAAGGGATCATGTGTGTGTGTGTGTGTGTGTGTGTGTGTGTGTGTGTGTGTGTGTGTGTTCCATTCCCCTCCGATTCTTGAGTAATCTGCGGCTAGCTCGAAATTTTGTGGGCCATCTTTTTTAGCCGATTATATGCTCCGAAGCGGAATTTAGTGAGGATTCTTATGGTATCCTCAAATTCCTCATACGTCTATTAGTTCCCGAGTTACACCGAGAAAACTGATTTTTTTTTCTCTCGTCAGAGTAGCATAACAAATAAAAATCACTCATTAATTAATGTCTTATATTTCATTTCTTAACTTATTTCGTCTTATTTCTTTTCTCAACTTGCATTTCTTTATATTTTCTGCCTGCTCTTCGGTGTCATATGACCTTAGACGTTGCCGCATCGAGTTTACTTTTTTCCGTGAAAAAGGGATCGTGTGTGTGTGTGTGTGTGTGTGTGTGTGTGTGTGTGTGTGTGTGTGTGTGTGTGTGTGTGTGTGTGTGTGTGTGTGTGTGTGTGTGTGTGTTCCATTCCCCTCTGATTCTTGAGAAATCTGCTGCTTGCTCAAAATTTTGTGGGCCAACTTTTTTAGCCGAATATATGCTCCGAAGCGGAATTTAGTGAGGATTCTTATGGTATCTTCAAATTCCTCATGCGTCTATTAGTTCCCGAGTTACACCGAGAAAACTGAATGTTATTCTCTCGTCAGAGTATCCTAACAAATAAAAATCGCTCAGAGCTCCTCATCTACGTTCCTTAGAAAGATTGCCATATGTTACTATTAAGAAACTTATCCCAACAACTGCAAATTTGACGCACTTTCATCGAAAACTTAATTTTTAATAATTTTTTATTTACTTTTATGGCGCGTTTCGCGTCATCGTCCGCCAGAACCTTTTACCCTTGATGACATGAAATGCGTCATCGTGCGCGAGAGGGTTAAATAAGTCAGATTTATCTCAAATTCACTGTCTGGGCAGACAAATATTCGGAAAAGAGAAGGCAAACCAGTTTGTAGATATATATAAATATGCCGTATATTCACGTCCTTATGGATATCTTCTTGTTGATTAGGGTTTAAATACTCCTGAATCCCTACAGTTTCGCTCAAACATTGTTGGAGAGCCTCCCAGAGGAACGCGGATTCAATGGTGAACTCCAGGAAAAAGGAACTCTTACGTTCTATACTCCCAACATAACGAACCCTATGGTTTAAGCTCTCAGCTACTTCTGATCTTACTCTCTAAGCCTTTGCAGTTACTTTCTTAAACCATCGAAGCCCGCCTTCCTGAAGTCAGGTATTAAGTCTTGTTTCTGCTGACTCTATCCTCCCATTTAATATTAAATTTAATTTCCTTATGATCACTGTTACCTAATGAACCCCCAACCTCAATGTTGCTTATTATGTCCTCTTTATTAGTTAACAACAAATCCAAATATTTTCTTCCTCCTTCGCACTGTTTTGTATATAGAACGAACTTACATTAGCTGAACCCACACTCCTGGAAGAAGCTAAAATTTTCTAAAGGCTACAATAAAGTCAATATGACCGATGAAGATACGGCACGTCACAATGAACAAACTCACTGTCTTCTCTGTAAATACGGGTTTTAAAAGGTAAAGGAGTAAAACATCATGACCATGAAAATCAGGAAACAATTACATTGAAGCTTATTGTAATAGATGCAACCTTCAAATGAAAAAAATCACAAATTGCAGCGTACTCTCATTGCACATTATGCGGATTACGACATGACGTTAATCCCGCGTGAATTAACGCTACCTGGCTTTGAAAATCAAACTAAGACCAAAACATTCAGTTCAGAAATACCATGAAGTCATCATAAATGACTTGAGATTTATTGACACGTATGTCTTTATGTCTGGTTCACTCGCGGCTTTAGCGAACCAATTCATCAGCACTGGGAACGAGCCCATGTGCACACAACAGATGTTGAAAGATGTGCCAGCACCTGCGTTACCATTATTGATCAAGGGAAAGCAGGTTTTTTGTTATGACTATATGGACTCGATGGAACGACTTTCTGAGACACGTCTTCCATCCCGCGAAGATTTTTTCAATTCGCTTCAAGAAGCAGAACTTTCCGAAAGTGATTATAAACATGCTCAGAATGTTTGGAAAGTAGCTGGATGTCAGAGCCTGATGGACTATTTGTTGCTTTATGTAAAAGTGGATGTTGGCCTTCTATGTGATGTCTTCCTAGCGGAGAGGTATTTTGAAAACCCAGTGGAGGTTGGATATTGTAAATTATGTTAGCCTGCCAGGATTTGCCTATGACTCTTTTCTGTTAAAAACACAGCAGGAATTAGAGATGCTTAGTAGCCCACACATATATCATTGCATTCAAACAAATGTGCGTGGGGGCTACACAAGTGTTGTGCGTCGTTTTGTACGCACCAATAACATCTACACGAACCCTCAGTTTAATCCAAAACATGATAGAAACACTTTCCTTTCATATCTTGACTTCAACAGTCTTTATCCCACTGTAATACAAGAGAAGTTACCATGTGGAGATATGAGAAAACTAGATGAGACAGAAATGCACTGGTTTTTGAGCGGGAGGGGGCTAGGTCAATCAAGCAACCGATGGCGATTTTGGATACCTCATTCTGTGCAATACTGAGGCTGTCTCACGTGAAGTCATTGAGAAAACGGATGACCTCCCACTGACCATCAGAAGACACAATATCATCAATAGAGATATATCGTCAGCCGCACACGAATGGTATGAAGAAGAAAACCGTCCAGTACCGTGTAAGAACATAAAACAGATTGGAACACATGTTGCTCAGGAGAAAATACTGTTTGCTCTGTCGCTCATTTAACTGCTATTCAACTAGGCCGGGTTGTTAAAAAGTGCATGCTATTTATATGTTTAAGCAAAAGCACTTTCTTGCGGACTTCATTCAGGATAACATAGAAGCCCGCAAAAGTGCTACTTGCCCTATCAAGAAAACTGCAATCAAGTGTATTTCAAACAGCATTTTTGGTCGATACCTGATGAACGCGGCCAAATATAGTGAAGACATAGATATTGTCACCAACCGCGAAAAGTTTTTGAAGCTGGCCCGAAGTCCTTACTTTAAACGCGTTGTACCCCTCAATGATGGTCATGTAGTTGTAGTTCGCCATAAGAAATATTCACAGGCGAATCATCCAAACTACATTGGCTACTACGTCCTAAAGCTGTCCAAGCTGCGACTATATGATTTCTTTTACAGTATCATGAAGGCTCATTACTGGATCGGGCGAAACTAGTGTATTGTGACACTGATTCCTTAATAACAGAAACTGAAACTCCTGATCTATTAACAGAGTACTCGCAGGAACCCTTTAAAAGCTATATAGACACAAGTAACTTTAGCTCCTCACATTCCTTGTACAACACAGACAACAAAGGCAAGCTCGATTTCTCAAGTCTGAAGTGAGGGAAAGAACCATCTCAGAATTTGTAGGTGTAAGAACAAAGTGCTACTCCATCCCCATGGCAGACAGTGACCGGTTGAGTTCAGCTAAGAGCGTTCCAAAGCTCATAAAGAAAAAAAAAATTGCTCATCAGCGATACAAAGACGTCCTATTCCAGAAGCAAACATTTACCTTTGGCTATCAGGGATTCACAGTGCGTAATGGACGAATGAGTACAGTAAAATATCCCAAGAGAGGGATATCTGTAGTTCAGGACAAAAGACACTGCTTTAGCACCTTGGAGTTACGACCTTACGGTCATCCAGATAATTCTACAGGGGTAGAGGAGGAGGAGGAAGAGAAGGAAGCTGTAATCATAATTTGACCAAATTCCAATAAACATTGAGTTTGTTTGACTTGTTTATATGTCCTTTATCAAAAAATGAATGAAAAAAACAATAATTGTCTTAAAATTTATTCGATTTGTGGAAACATGTAGACAAAACGCGTCTATGTTTCGATCTGGCTCATTAAAAAAGAAAAAAAGACTCGCGAAATGTGCGGCGGCGGCACCAGCGGGTCCTGCGGCGACATCATGCGACGACAGGATGCGACAGGATTGCGTGGGCTCAAGGCGGGGGCGGGGCCGTCGCGGCAGCACGCTACCAAGTTATTCTAAAAGAGAAATGAGACACTGGATTTGTCTCTACTATGAACCGGACATGATAGTGTTCTTAGATAGTTATGCTCTCGACCTCAAATTATACTCTGATTATTTTAAATATATTGCTTACCCTGGGCTCAGGATATATAAAAATGCATTTCGACTTCAAAGCACGCGAAGCGATGTGTGCGGGGCTTATGTCGTGTACTTTGCCTACAATGTTTCACACTTGGGTGTAAGAGAAACTCTTGAAAAATTTGTATGGAGTTTTCCAAGACCGAATATTCGAGGAATGATGAACACGTGATGAGATTCGCTTACAGCAAGTTTATAATGCCCGTATGACATCAAACATTTAACACGTGTTCATAAAAAGTAAGTATTGACTTTATTGATTTTTCATATTGAAGTGTATTACATTCCACGAAGCTATTCTCAGCATAAATAATTTTCTAGTTCCTTTATCGTGGTTTGTATAACACGCTTAAATCAGTGGTCTGGCTCCATACAGGACCTCACTCGTCACCACCACTAGCCCCAGTGCTGCCGCCCCGCCCCGCCCCGCCCCGCCCCGAGCCCACGCAATCCTGTCGCATCCTGTCGTCGCATGATGTCGCCGCAGGACCCGCTGGTGCCGCCGCGCACATTTCGCGAGTCTTTTTTTTTCTTTTTTTATATGAGCCAGATCGAAACATAGACGCGTTTTGTCTACATGTTTCCACAAATCGAATAAATTTTAAGACAATTATTGTTTTTTTCATTCATTTTTTGATAAAGGACATATAAACAAGTCAAACAAACTCAATGTTTATTGGAATTTGGTCAAATTATGATTACAGCTTCCTTCTCTTCCTCCTCCTCTACCCTGTAGATTTATACGGATGAACGTAAGGTCGTAACTCCAAGGTGCTAAAGCAGTGTCTTTTGTCCTGAACTACAGATATCCCTCTCTTGGGATATTTTACTGTACTCATTCGTCCATTACGCACTGTGAATCCCTGATAGCCAAAGGTAAATGTTTGCTTCTGGAATAGGACGTCTTTGTATCGCTGATGAGCAATTTTTTTTTTTCTTTATGAGCTTTGGAACGCTCTTAGCTGAACTCAACCGGTCACTGTCTGCCATGGGGATGGAGTAGCACTTTGTTCTTACACCTACAAATTCTGAGATGGTTCTTTCCCTCACTTCAGACTTGAGAAATCCGAGCTTGCCTTTGTTGTCTGTGTTGTACAAGGAATGTGAGGAGCTAAAGTTACTTGTGTCTATATAGCTTTTAAAGGGTTCCTGCGAGTACTCTGTTAATAGATCAGGAGTTTCAGTTTCTGTTATTAAGGAATCAGTGTCACAATACACTAGTTTCGCCCGATCCCCGTAATGAGCCTTCATGATACTGTAAAAGAAATCATATAGTCGCAGCTTGGACAGCTTTAGGATCGTAGTAGCCAATGTAGTTTTGATGATTCTCCTGTGAATATTTCTTATGGCGAACTACAACTACATGACCATCATTGAGGGGTACAACGCGTTTAAAGTAAGGACTTCGGGCCAGCTTCAAAAACTTTTCGCGGTTGGTGACAATATCTATGTCTTCACTATATTTGGCCGCGTTCATCAGGTATCGACCAAAAATGCTGTTTGAAATACACTTGATTGCAGTTTTCTTGATAGGGCAAGTAGCACTTTTGCGGGCTTCTATGTTATCCTGAATGAAGTCCGCAAGAAAGTGCTTTTGCTTAAACATATAAATAGCATGCACTTTTTAACAACCCGGCCTAGTTGAATAGCAGTTTAAGGAGGGACAGAGCAAACAGTATTTTCTCCTGAGCAACATGTGTTCCAATCTGTTTTATGTTCTTACACGGTACTGGACGGTTTTCTTCTTCATACCATTCGTGTGCGGCTGACGATATATCTCTATTGATGATATTGTGTCTTCTGATGGTCAGTGGAGGTCATCCGTTTTCTCAATGACTTCACGTGAGACAGCCTCAGTATTGAACAGAATGATGTATCCAAAATCTCCATCGGTTTCTTGATTGACCTAGCCCTCCCGCTCACAAAACAGTGCATTTCTGTCTCATCTAGTTTTCTCATATCTCCACATGGTAACTTCTCTTGTATTACAGTGGGATAAAGACTGTTGAAGTCAAGATATGAAAGGAAAGTGTTTCTATCATGTTTTGGATTAAACTGAGGGTTCGTGTAGATGTTATTGGTGCGTACAAAACGACAACACTTGTGTAGCCCCACGCACATTTGTTTGAATGCAATGATATATGTGGGCTACTAAGCATCTCTAATTCCTGCTGTGTTTTTAACAAAAAGAGTCATAGGCAAATCCTGGCAGGCTAACATAATTTACAATATCCAACCTCCACTGTGTTTTCAAAATACCTCTCCTCTAGGAAGACATCACATAGAAGGCCAACATCCACTTTACATAAAGCAACAAATAGTCCATCAGGCTCTGACATCCAGCTACTTTCCAAACATTCTGAGCATGTTTATAATCACTTTCGGAAAGTTCTGCTTCTTGAAGCGAATTGAAAAATCTTCGCGGGATGGAAGACGTGTCTCAGAAAGTCGTTCCATCGAGTCCATATAGTCATAACAAAAAACCTGCTTTCCCTTGATCAATAATGGTAACGCAGGTGCTGGCACATCTTTCAACATCTGTTGTGTGCACATGGGCTCGTTCCCAGTGCTGATGAATTGGTTCGCTAAAGCCGCGAGTGAACCAGACATAAAGACATACGTGTCAATAAATCTCAAGTCATTTATGATGACTTCATGGTATTTCTGAACTGAATGTTTTGGTCTTAGTTTGATTTTCAAAGCCAGGTAGCGTTAATTCACGCGGGATTAACGTCATGTCGTAATCCGCATAATGTGCAATGAGAGTACGCTGCAATTTGTGATTTTTTCATTTGAAGGTTGCATCTATTACAATAAGCTTCAATGTAATTGTTTCCTGATTTTTCATGGTCATGATGTTTTACCTTTACCTTTTTAAAACCCGTATTTACAGAGAAGACAGTGAGTTTGTTCATTGTGACGTGCCGTATCTTCATCGGTCATATTGACTTTATTGTAGCCTTTAGAAAATTTTAGCTTCTTCCAGGAGTGTGGGTTCAGCTAATGTAAGTTCGTTCTATATACAAAACAGTGCGAAGGAGGGAAGAAAATATTTTGGATTTGTTGTTAACTAATAAAGAGGACATAATAAGCAACATTGAGGTTGGGGGTTCATTAGGTAACAGTGATCATAAGGAAATTAAATTTAATATTAAATGGGAGGATAGAGTCAGCAGAAACAAGACTTAATACCTGACTTCAGGAAGGCGGGCTTCGATGGTTTAAGAAAGTAACTGCAAAGGCTTAAGAGAGTAAGATCAGAAGTAGCTGAGAGCTTAAACCATAGGGTTCGTTATGTTGGGAGTATAGAACGTAAGAGTTCCTTTTTCCTGGAGTTCACCATTGAATACGCGTTCATCTGGGAGGCTCTCCAACAATGTTTGAGCGAAACTGTAGGATTCAGGAGTATTTAAACCCTAATCAACAAGAAGATATCCATAAGGACGTGAATATACGGCATATTTATATATATCTACAAACTGGTTTGCCTTCTTTTCCGAATATTTGTCTGCCCAGACAGTGAATTTGAGATAAATCTGACTTATTTAACCCTCTCGCGCACGATGACGCATTTCATGTCATCAAGGGTAAAAGGTTCTGGCGGACGATGACGCGAAACGCGCCATAAAAGTAAATAAAAAATTATTAAACATTAAGTTTTCGATGAAAGTGCGTCAAATTTGCAGTTGTTGGGATAAGTTTCAATAGTAACATATGGCAATCTTTCTAAGGAACGTAGATGAGGAGCTCTGAGCGATTTTTATTTGTTAGGATACTCTGACGAGAGAATAACATTCAGTTTTCTCGGTGTAACTCGGGAACTAATAGACGCATGAGGAATTTGAAGATACCATAAGAATCCTCACTAAATTCCGCTTCGGAGCATATATTCGGCTAAAAAAGTTGGCACACAAAA
This sequence comes from Eriocheir sinensis, assembly GCF_024679095.1. Classification (NCBI taxonomy): domain Eukaryota; kingdom Metazoa; phylum Arthropoda; class Malacostraca; order Decapoda; family Varunidae; genus Eriocheir; species Eriocheir sinensis. The sequence goes on along the minus strand of NC_066554.1, from coordinate 604,676 downwards.
TTTTGAGCAAGCAGCAGATTTCTCAAGAATCAGAGGGGAATGGAACACACACACACACACACACACACACACACACACACACACACACACACACACACACACACACACACACACACACGATCCCTTTTTCACGGAAAAAAGTAAACTCGATGCGGCAACGTCTAAGGTCATATGACACCGAAGAGCAGGCAGAAAATATAAAGAAATGCAAGTTGAGAAAAGAAATAAGACGAAATAAGTTAAGAAATGAAATATAAGACATTAATTAATGAGTGATTTTATTTGTTATGCTACTCTGACGAGAGAAAAAAATCAGTTTTCTCGGTGTAACTCGGGAACTAATAGACGTATGAGGAATTTGAGGATACCATAAGAATCCTCACTAAATTCCGCTTCGAGCATATAATCGGCTAAAAAGATGGCCCAAAAAATTTCGAGATAGCCGCACATTACTCAAGAATCGGAGGGGAATGGAAAACACACACACACACACACACAAACACAAACACACACAAACACACACATTACGATCCCTTTTTCACGGAAAAAGGTAAACTCGATGCGGCAACGTCTAAGGTCATATGACACCGAAGAGCAGGCAGAAAATATAAAGAAATGCAAGTTGAGAAAAGAAATAAGAAGAAATATGTTAAGAAATGAGATATAAGACATTAATTAATGAGTGATTTTTATTTGTTAAGCTACTCTGACGAGAGAAAAAAAATTCAGTTTTCTCGGTGTAACTCGGGAACTAATAGACGTATGAGGAATTTGAAGATACCATAAGAATCCTCACTAAATTCCGCTTCGGAGCATATAATCGGCTAAAAAAGATGGCCCACAAAATTTCGAGCTAGCCGCAGATTTCTCAAGAATCGGAGGGGAATGGAACACACACACACACACACACACACACACACACACACACACACACACATTACGATCCCTTTTCACGGAAATATGTAAATTCTATGCGGCAACGCCTAAGGTCATATGACATCGAAGTTAAGAAATGAGATATAAGACATTAATTAATGCAAAATCAGAAAAAAAAAGACTTGGTGCTGCAGTGTTTAGGGTTAGATGGCACCAAATAACCGGAGTAAAAAAAAATATATATAAGTTGAGGAAAGAAATAAGAAGAAACAAGTTGAGAAATGAGAAATAAGAAGATAATGATACAATACATCCAGCAAAAACTTAAATAATTTATCGAGTCTTACGTTCAATGGCGATTTTTTATTTTATTTTCGGACTTGCATTAGAGAGTAAATTCATATTTCAGACTGGTCATTAACCTAATGTCCTTAACCTTTTCCGTGATTATAATCTCGTGGTCATTCGGGGGTCAAAGAAAGATCTTATCTTAACCCTTCAAGTATCCCTTCTCCGTCACCCCCTCCCTCCCTGCTGGGCACCCCTACCGAGAGAAAAAAATCAGTTTTCTCGGTGTAACTCGGGAACTAATAGACGTATGAGGAATTTGAAGATACCATAAGAATCCTCACTAAATTCCGCTTCGAGCATATAATCGGCTAAAAAGATGGCACACAAAATTTCGAGATAGCCGCAGATTTCTAAAGAATCTGAGGGAATGGAAAACACACACACACACACACACACACACACACACACATTACGATCCCTTTTCACGGAAAAGGTAAATTGATGCGGCAACGCCTAAGGTCATATGACATCGAAGAGCATGCAGAAAATATAAAGAAATGCAAGTTGAGAAAAGAAATAATAAGAAAGAAGTTAAGAAATGAGATATAAGACATTAATTAATGCAAAATCAGAAAAAAAGACTTGGTGCTGCAGTGTTTAGGGTTAGATGGCACCAAAAAACCGGAGTAAAAAAAAATATATATAAGTTGAGGAAAGAAATAAGAAGAAACAAGTTGAGAAATGAGAAATAAGAAGATAATGATACAATACATCCAGCAAAACTTAAATAATTTATCGAGTCTTACGTTCAATGGCGATTTTTATTTTATTTTCGGACTTGCATTTGAGAGTAAATTCATATTTCAGACTGGTCATTAACCTAATGTCCTTAACCTTTTCCGTGAGTATAATCTCGTGGTCATTCGAGGGTCAAAGAAAGATCTTATCTTAAACCTACAAGTATCCTTTCCTGTCACCCCCTCCCTGCCGGGCCCCCCTACGCCCGTCCCCCGCCCGCTTCCGGCCGCTAGTCCGATTGCGGGTGAGGGGGGGGGGGGTGAAAAGGTAAAAGAGATGGGGGGGGGGGTCCAGATACCCCCTCTTCCGTAACCCCCCCGCAAATTACCCCCACTCCCGTAACCCCTGCTCACCCCCAACCCCACTTCCAGTCCCCCACTTCCAGTCCCCCACTTCCGTACATTTGTTACTACTCACCAGTATATCTACCACCGCAGGTATCCCAATCTATTTGTGTATTTTGCAGGTAAATAATGAATCCCACGGCCGTTGAGTCATCCAATCAATATATGTGTGTCTGTCTATCAGTGTAATTATCTAGATAGCATCTAACCGCTCGTCGACCTATGTCAATCCATCCATTTATCTATCTACATATCTATTTATCTATCTATCTCTATCTTTATGGGTGTATGGATGTATGGATGCAGAGAGAGAGAGAGAGAGAGAGAGAGAGAGAGAGAGAGAGAGAGAGAGAGAGAGAGAGAGAGAGAGAGAGAGAGACGTTGTCTCCTTCCCCCCCAAAAAAAATCTGTTTTCATAACCATTATTCATTCAGTGATAAGGATGGGGTCGTCGCTGGCGGGTGATGCGCCGCCCCTACCTCTCAGCAAAGGTGAAGAGAATTCTCTTTACCTTGATCTCAGCCTCGCAGGGTTTAGTGTCGACGAAGAGCTGACATCCACTTGTTCAGATCTTCATTCATCGCTCCATGGCTGGCCAACAAATGAATGCCTAAGATAAAGCCCTGAGGGAGTGTGCTGATCTGGCTGAGGGAGGGTCGTGATTCCCAAAATAGTGAATTATAGCCGCCACAGGTATAAGAGGAACGGAAAGGAGATAGTGCGCCTTTGAGAAGGAACATTACTTTGACATCAGAAAATAGTGATTACAGCGTCATTTATGTACGCGCCTCTACGTCTCTACCTCTTTTCCTCTACCATGCAGGAGGAGGTTGAGCTTGAGAATTTTACATTTATAATTTTCCTTAAGCCTTGATTTAAAGCCTCCCGAAGGATTTTAATTCAAACCTCACACGACTGAATGGCTGCGTGAATGTAGCGGCTGTGTGGCTGATATTTTCTTCTTTCGGAATGATGCTATTAACCTTTCCCATCTCGAATCACCATCGCTGACCATTGTGGCAAATAACTTATTTTTCTTCTCTCTCTCTCTCTCTCTCTCTCTCTCTCTCTCTCTCTCTCTCTCTCTCTCTCACACACACACACACACACACGCCACACCAGTCGCCTTTTCTCTCCTGGCTCAGGCTCAGCGGGTGGTGGACGGCTAGTCACGGCGTGTCTCACCCACGAAGGCAAAACAATGCTGCAGCCTCAAAATAGCCAGACTGACGCGCCCTTCCCTTCGATCCCACGTTTTGCTCCATCTTATAGTGCGCCGGGTCTTGGCAGTCCTCCTGGCACTTCTACTCTAATTCCCGGCGCCGTGTAATCTAAGTGGTCCAACTTGCTCAGTGACGGATTGCAGAACGGCCTGCAAAAATAGGGGGTTGTTGTTTCCTCTTCCATGTGGCACACCGCCGGCCATCTTGCCATTGCGGGCTGTTGAGTTGTGCGCAGGTGTAGTATATCCTCAGAGTCCTCAACTTAACCCTCGAAGCAGTATCAAAAAATGCTTACATGTACTTACACACACACACACACACACACACACACACACACACACGATCGCACTCTCACATTGTCACCACTCACCTTTGCACGCACTCGATTAATCACAAAATCTGACACACTCTGTAGCACACACACCACCACTGCTCGCCCTCACCACACCATCGTTCCCACTAAGACTCATACATTTTCCCTTTTCACACTTGCCCTCAGACAAAAGCACCCTCCTTCCCCTCACACACATTGTCTTCCGTCCCTCTAGGTCGAAGGGCCTCTACAACTGTCTGTATCCCTCCTCCTCCTCCTCCTCCTCCTCCTCCTTTCTCTCTCTCTCTCTCTCTCTCTCTCTCTCTCTCTCTCTCTCTCTCTCTCTCTCTCTCTCTCTCTCTCTCTCTCTCTCTCTCTCTCTCTCTCTCTCTCTCTCTCTCTCTCTCTCTCTCTCTCTCTCTCTCTCACACACACACACACACACACACACACACACACACACACACACACACACACACACACACACACACACCACTCCGATAGCTCAATCGGTAAGAGCACCGCGCTGCAAGGCTTCATGGCCAAACAGGCGTCAGTTCGAGCCCCGCTCAGGCCGTATTTTATCCGTTGACTAGGAGTGGTTACTGTCCCCCTTTGAGCAAGGGGGATGGGGTGTGTGAGGTCCTGGCAGTACCCAGATATCGACAATAATGAGCACTTGCTCACGTCGTGAGGGTACCTGCTGGCGAAAGCGAGTCCAACTCGTGATCAGGCCGTGGTGAATTACACACACACACACACACACACACACACACACACACACACACACACACACACACACACACCATGTATATTCGCTACACAAGCCCTCCCTCCTTACTCCCTCCCACTCAATCACTCTCGTCATGATAAGCTCACACACCAACACTCAGAGAACTCCCATATATCCTCCACCTTCATGCTCCTACACACTAGACTCTTCCCCCTCTGAAACACCCACAGCTCTTCTCTTCCACCCGCAGCACCTCCCTCCTCCTTCCCGTGACTGCCAGTCCTGCTCTGCTGGCCACGATCTTGCTCGCCGCATGACTTACTTCTCTCGTCTCTCATGCTCACTTCTTACTTCGCGGGCCTTTTACAACCTTCCATCTATTCCGACTCTCCACTCTCTTACATTTACGTGACTGAGCTTCTCCATCCCTTGTTCTGCTGAGCGCTACACAAGGGTTCGTGAGGGTTACACGTTCCAATGCCCTCACCAACTTTTGGCTCCCTTATCTCCCTCCTCATTTCGTCAGCCATCCTTCCTCCACCCCATCCACATTCTCCTTGGTTCTCATTTTCTGGTTTCTCTTCCTTCCTTACTCCTTCTTGTTCCCATTTCTTTTGCCATACTCTGTTCTTCTATTTCTAAATCACTCAAGTACCCGACTCCCAGCTCATTAGACCACGGCGGCACCCAGACACTTCTCCAAAGACGATCATTACGGGAGAACTGGACTCTGGCGCTCCTCCCTCCCGGATAGGATGGTAATATAGTTTTTTTGTTATTGTCTTCTGGGTGGCCTTGAAGGTTTGTCCGGGCCGAGGTAACAGGTTGGGAAGTCTGGGTACTTCATCATGGCGACCCAGCCCTCCTCCTCCTCCCACCTCTCCTTATCCTCCTCCTCCTGCTCCTCCTCCTCCTCCTCCTCTTCTTCTTCTATCTAATAACCCTCCTCCTGGTTCACCTCCACCTTCCCATCCTGCTCCATACTTTCCTCCTTTTCCCCCTCACCCATCTCACCTACCATTTCCTTCCCTCTCATTCTTGCTTACCTCCTCCTTCCCCTCCTCCACTCATCTTCTTGGTTACCTCCTTCTCCTCCTCCTCCTCCTCCTCCTCCTCCTCCTCCTCCTCCTCCTCCTCCTCAAGGATCAGTGCTTGGTCCCATGCTCTTCTTAATTTATGTTAATGATATCGATACTTGCAAAGTATTAAAGTTTGCTGATGACACAAAAATCGCAAGTAAGGTAATTACGACACTCGACGAAGAAGCATTACAATCAGATCTAGATCGACTTGCACGTTGGGCCAATTAATGGCAAATGAAATTTAACGTTGACAAATGTAAAGTGTTACACATCGGAAACAACAATCGCGTTCAGTACGTAATGAATGGCCAACAACTTTCTGCAGTAAGTAAAGAAAAGGATCTTGGAATTATTATATCAAGCGATTTAAGGCCCAGTTAGCATTGTTCAGAGGTAGTTAAAACCGCAAACAAATTGGTTGGCTTCATCGGACGAGTCTTTAATAATAAATCGGAAAAAGTAATATTAAAACTGTACAATTCGCTGGTTCGACCCCATCTAGTTTGGTATTCTCTACCCTGTGATGTCGTTGATAGTACAACAGTTACGGCCTTCAAGAATAGATTAGACAAGTATTTTGAATCCAACCAGCAACTAAGATATTACTCATTGTCGTAATAACGTTAAGTTCTTTCGAATACTGGTATCCTAGTCCGTTTTTATCGCCCGGTTAGTGGTAGCAGTTATGGTAGTCCTTTCCTCTTTCCTACATAATTTCCATGCAGTTTTTCCATGCTGCATGGTTCTTTTTCCTTTCCTGCCAGCTTTGGCTGGAGGGATGGGGGGTGGGGAGGAGCCTTCGCCTTTGTTGTCCTTCATCTTCCACCTTTGATTAGATAGTTAGTGTAGCTTGTCACAAACAGCCTCGTAAGGACCATAAAGTCTGCTTTTGTTTGTTCTTCCTTTGTGTTTCTTTGTGTTCCTTTTCTTCTTCCTCCTCCTCCTTCCTCTTCTTGTGTGCCTCCTCCTACCCTTCTTCCTCCTCCTTCACCAGCCAAGCCGTAGCGTTGACACAATACAAAGGATTATGTGACCAAAAATGCGTTTAGCAGAGATCCGCTGTAACTCAAATCATCGACAACAGGTGTCACATTTGTATCTGAGCGTGCGTAGTTAAACATCCGTACGGAGTGAACTTAGAGATTACATTAAAGTAGAGAAGCCTCACCTAGAATACAAAGTGGAGTTGTGGTCCCTTAATTGCAAGAAGGGAATCGAATTTCTCGAAAAAAATGCAGCGAGGCGCTACGAAATTGATATCATGGTTGATGGCGCAGCCGTATGAAATACACCTCAAGCCAGTCAACCTCTCTATAACAGGAAAGAAACGATAACAAGGGGTTTTGACGCATGTCTTCAAATACCTGAATACATTAAGTAACGCCGATCACTCCAAAGTTTCTTAGCTCCAAACTAACTTGATAACTAGATAAAATGGTCTGCCGTTTCGAGTGAGGCGATGCAGTACAGACATTAGCAGGAGTTTATTCTCGAAGCGAATCAGCCGATGGAACAAACCTTCCTGCAGTAGGTATTGAGAAAATGACCAACTTTAAAGATTGGACTGAGCGTTACTTTGTTAGGTCAGGAATGAGCTAAACAAATCCGGCATGCACCTACAACAGGTCCTTTAATCTGTCCGTAGATCTCTAACGTGCTTGACTACATGCAGGCAGCCTCGTTATAAGCCAGCAGACTTTCTGTTGACTGCTATTCTATGTATCCATGTTTCCATGTTTCCTTAGTGTTTACCTTTCCCCCTTTATCATTATCCTTGTCCTTCATTAACCTCCTATTTCAGTTTCATATTTTTTCCTCAATTTACTTCATTTTAGTTTATTTTTCTCGCAGTATTTTTTTCTCTTCAGAACTATCCAATTGCCTTGTCCTCTTCATTTTCGTTTCCCATATCTACACGACTGATGTGTTTACGAGTATTGCATTAGTATATCTCCTTTTCGCATTTTCCCTCTTGTTCCTTGACCTCCCTCTCTTCTTTCTATCCCTCCGCCCCTTCTCCATGTCCTCTCCGCCCCTTCTCCTCCATGTCCTCTCCGCCCCTTCTCGACGCTCCCGCCTCACCCCGCCCAGCTATCTGTCCACCACTCCCACAACCACACATAGCTCACTTGTCACTCTAATCACCTCACTCATTTCACTTCTCTTTCACACAGCCACAAGGAAAAATAGCTGATAAACAAGCCAGTTAAATGGTTTTGGGACAAACCATGAATGTGACGCAACAGAAAATCATCTAAAACATTGCCATTTCTCACGTTACGAGAAACACGCAAGGTTTTACATGATGCACAATGTATTAGTGTAGCATTTCAAGATTTAAAACTATCAAAGGAACGCGAAGACGCAATACCCATCATGTCTAACGCTGGTGGTAATTTTGTACATATAAATTATATGAAAAATTCAATTTGTAAATGAACAAATGCGCGGAGTATGTCGCACATGTTTGAGAAATTATACGATAAAATGTGCTAAAATTAGTGACATTTACAGTTTGACTTAAACCCATAAAATTCAAATAGGTTATAAAAGAGGCAACACACACACACACACACACACACACACACACACACACACACACACACACTAAAAATAAATGCCGTACTCAGAGATCTATCAATTCTGAGGATCGATCTCCGTCGCGTGGTCAGACACAGAATCAGACCTTGGTTAATTTTATACACACGCTAACGCACACACGAACTTTAAGAGTAATGACATCACCGTCTTTTTTTTCTTGTTTGTGTGTGTGTTTGTGTGCTCACGTGTATTTGCGCGGAAACCCATAAAAGCATTAATTTAACCCGGTAGCAGCGACGGGCCAAATTTGTGGCTTTACCGTGTACCAACGATGGGCCAAATTTCTGCCATGCATAAACTGATGACATATGCGTTGATATATATTATGAAATCGTTTGCGTGAGTGATGATTCTTTCTCATTATTTTGCTTAGAGACCTTGCTTAGAGACCTAACGTAACCTAGCTTAACCTAACGTAACCTAGCTTAACCTAACCTAACCTAACCTAACAAACATGACCCCGCAGCTACCGGGTTAAGTTTTTCCCCGCACGTGTCCATTATATATTGCTTCAGACTTGAGGGGCCAAACGTTAGCGTGGCGGCACATGTGTCATTACCAACAAGCCAGCTCAGTGCTGTGGGGTGACGGTGGTCGTAGGGGAGGTGAGGTGCATGGGCTGGGTTGGGAGGAGGTGGGCTGGGTTGGGGGGAGTGAGGTGAGGCAATGATATGGGTGAGTGTCCTGGATGTGGGAGGGTGTCATGGTGTGTGTGTGTGGGTGTGAGAGGCGGGTGGAGCATGCTGGTGACGGCGGGGAGAGCTTCGGATGAGTAAACGGATCCTCCCGCGGCATTTCCTCATTTCCTCCACCGTGATGCACCGTTGGAGGAGGAGGAAATAACAATGCTCATATACATGTGTTCACGGCAAAGTGTGTGTGTGTGTGTGTGTGGGCGGGCGGGTGGGTGGGTGTTTCTCTCTCTCTCTCTCTCTCTCTCTCTCTCTCTCTCTCTCTCTCTCTCTCTCTCTCTCTCTCTCTCTCTCTCTCTCTCTCTCTCTGACTTGCGTCCGGTAATGTATTCCCACCTTCCTCGGCCCTGGTCTTGGCTGTCCCTCCGACTTTCACTTTGAAATTCTACTCACCACACACCTGCTTTGAAAACACGTCTCATCTACGGTCTGCAACTTTCTAACGCATTTATTTATTTCAAGAGGAGAATAGTACCCATAGTAGTAAGTTATGGGCCTAATTTTGATCATTCAGCACACACACACACACACACACACACACACACACACACACACACACACACACACACACACACCGGAAATTTAACACCTCCGATGTAAATATTCCTTGTTGCCTCTGCAATCTTCGGCACGCTTGTAAGTGTGATGACAGGACCACTTGAGATGCAGTGACGCATTGAGGATATCGAGAGAGAACCATGTATGCATGAATGAAGTAGGGGAGAGAGAGAGAGAGAGAGAGAGAGAGAGAGAGAGAGAGAGAGAGAGAGAGAGAGAGAGAGAGAGAGAGAGAGAGAGAGAGAGACCAACAGTCATAGATGAAAAGTAAACCTGCACATGTAAACCAAAAATAAACAAATAAATAAGAATTTACTAAGGAGGAAGAGCTAAGAAATAAAAGCCAGACCGCAGTGAGACATGCAGATGCTAATAATACGCACGGCACGTAAGGCCATGGACAGGTAGGGGGCAAACGGGCGAGCAGACAGACGGGCGGGTAGACAAGGATCCACACACCCCCACACCGCGGCTTGGGGGAAGGCGGGTGCTGCGGTGAACCTTTGGCCTCCAGAGTTGAGCAGTCCGAACTAAACTTTGATATCATACTGCATGTTTTGGTTATTATGCGTTTGTTTGGACGTAAAAGCCGTTTAGCTCCTGTTTCTTTATGTTGTTGACTCACAGGTTATTCTTATCTTTTGTTTCTTTCATTCTTTTGAAGCTATACTGTATTCGAGTTGTTTGGATGGAGTGTGTGTTAAAGCAGAAAAGTTTTCCTCTCTTGCCTTCGTTTCACGACGTTGGCTTAAACATGCGCCCATCTGCCTGGCTGCCTAATCTTTGCTTTCTTCCCGCATCCTACATTCCTCACACTCCTATAACATTTCCTTCGTTTCCTATCTTCTCCCATTACTTTCCTTCCTTTCCCGACCATCCCATCTTCCCTTCCTTTCCTTCCCTTTGCTCCATCCCACCCCCCTGCACCTTTTCCTCCCACTTTCCAACGACCATTGGCTCCCCTCCAGCTCTCGCCCTTCGTGTCCTCTCATCTCTCCCTCCTCCCTCCTTACCGCTGGTTCCCTCACCAACCATAAACCTATCGAACAGGTTGGTTTGCCCAGGATAGCCCACCGCCAGTCCAGCCGGGCGAGGAATTACCACCTCCACTCCGCTTTATCCACAACCTTCCTTCGTCTTTACTCTATTCTCTTTTGGCTGCTCTTTCTGGATCCACTTTACGGCGTTTCATAACCACGAGGGACAGGACGAGAGCAGTAAGGAGGACAAGGGTGACTGAGGCGCTACTAGAGGACAACATTAAGCGGTGCGGGAGAGGCTCGTGGACAACAGTGTAAGGGCAAGGAGGGTTGGTTCCTTGGAACGCTCAATGACGAGCTCGCCCCCTCATCTCACCTCACCGCTGCCACCCAACTGCCAGCACCGGCTGCCGGTGGGGGTGGAGGGGGCGTGGGGCAGTCGGTTGAGATGAAGGAGCGGTTACAGAGTGGAGGAGTTTCTAGTTGCTCCATAGGTAGTGGCGGAACAATGGGGGGGGGGGGGGGGGAGCGAGAGATTTCTTTTAGACTCAGAGGAGTGGATGGTGGAAGTCAAAATGTGTGTGGTAACTCGATGATGAGTCTCAGTGAGGTAGTGTGAATATTCTCAGACACCGACGCGAGTAACACAAAAACAAACAAAGCAAGTGTCTCGTCCTCCATCACCTCCACCTCCAGTCCCGCCCGGCTGATAAGATAACGGTGATCGATCCTCGCAAGTCTGTTCCCTGTGCCCAGCCTTATGCGGCCCGGAGGAAATGATAATGTCGTAAAGGCAAACCCCTTCACACAATTGAACGTTTTTTTCTAATACCAAAGCTCATTATAGTGTGTGTGTGTGTGTGTGTGTGTGTGTGTGTGTGTGTGTGAAGTCTCACTAGTATACTAGTATATATCCATCTATCAAGGTTATGTCATTGCAGTAATGCCAATACACACACACACACACACACACACACACACACACACACACACACACACACACACACACACAACCTTAATGACGCATTAGTTAGTATACTCGGCTCCCAATCGAGAGATAAAATCAAAACCTCGAGTCAAACGAAGTTCTTCTCGTATCTTTTCACACTGACTTTTCTACATTCTAGCAATGGTGAACTCGAGAAGGTTCCAGTCCCGCCGATGCACGCTGACAATTTTCAACCATCCCCGAGTGACGGAAGATTTCCCACATGCTCCCCAGATCTTCAATCAACCGTAACATGAGCGACTTCGGTCGAGAAGAGCACCGGGGGACATTATGGGCCAAGCAAGAGTCATTAAAACGTCAGCCAGTTTAATAATTTGCCTGCGCCACTAACTGGCTGGGGTCGTCGAAGAGACCCCTCAAGAGAGCCTACCGGCACTTTTGGCAACACCTAAAAAAAATTAAGCGGAGGCTTGATTCCTAAGATCTACTTGAAAAATACATAAAGGAAAATAAACAGCACACTCACATACACACACCACACCCGGTGCTCAGTAGACTAAGTCTCTGCCTCATCATGGTCCGGCATGACAACCTGAAGTTCGAACCCTATTTGATCCGAAGGATTTTTCCGCTGACAAGGAGTGGTTACTGTCCCTCTATGAACAAGTGGGATGAGGGAAGCAAAGTTCCACAGATCGGCTAACAAGCTCCAAGGCTCTCACCGGGAGACATTTGCCTAATCAAATCTAAAAGAGCAAATCACCAGACGATATTAGCCCAAATCAGAATGCGGGCTGGGGCATGCAGGCCATGGTAAAACCAGCGTCATCGAACCCAACCATGTAAATGTTTAATTGTCAAATATGAGTTATTATTACTTAAGAAAATATATATTAATATTTAAAAGGATAATACAACTATTAACATACCAAAACGTGTCCTTCTTCAAAACTCAACGGCTAGGCTCCTTTCACAGTTGGCTCGTCGCTGTCTAGCACACGGGTTCAATCCCCTTGGCTCTCATGACCCGTCTCCTTGCTTATTGTATCTCTAGGAGACGAGCACACGTCTCGTCTCTGTCGGGGCTGGGTCTGTTCTGCTTCTTCCAGTGCTTTTCCCGCTCATTCCCGGCCTAGGGGCGGCGTGGGTATTGGAACGAATCCCACATGTTTGTTTGTAACTCTGAGGGGAAAGGTCACAGTGCCACTTGACAGATGAGATCAAGATACCTCACATATGATAAACATTATCACTAACATCTGCTATTGCAACACCTCACAGACAAAACCAGCAAGCGACACATACCAACCATGATACATACTAAAGTTTAACGGGGAGCGGGATACGGAAGATACGGGAAACGTGCGATCGTCTTATTATCAAGGTTGAGGTGGCACTTGCTGGCTCAGGCCTATGGTCGTAGGGAGGGTCGGCTATGTGCCTTCTACTACCATCATCAGTGTTTTCTCTATTCCTCTCTTCGCAATCATACAGTCAAGTTGACTTCATTTACAACTTGTGTCGATACCTATGCACGTGGACAAATATTCGAAACTTTAATTCCCTTGTGCTCCGTAACTTACTGTACGACTGTGAAATATGGACAGTGAATAGTGATTTGGAGAGGCGTCTTGATGTCTTTGGTACCAAGTGCCTTTGCAGGATCGTGGGGTATCGCTGGGATGACTTCGAGCCGAACTAGCGACTACTGGATGAAACTGAATCGAGGCCTGTTACCAGCGTAGTCTGTGAAAGCCAACTCTGATCTTACCTATCTTTGAAATAACTACCGAAGAAGTCTTATTCACTTCAATCCCTTAAATCAAATAAAAGTCCAGAACCAAACAATTATGTCCTATTCTACTTAAAGAAACAAAAAGCGAAATACTGTTTTCACTCAAAAGTTAGGATGTATTACAACAACTATTCAATAATTTAGTCAGACCCCACTTGGATTATGTGGCACAGTGTTGGACTACCCACCATACGAAGGACATTGCTAAACTACACGTTCAACGTAGGCCAACAAAGATGACCTCCCTCCTTGCGCAACAAACCATGCAATGACAGTTTCTCATATTCGATGGCTTTACGAATATGGACAAATCCAAATTGTTTATGATTGATGATGCGTTTCGAACGAGAAATTATGGCACAGCATGAACTGTAAACAAATAAAATCAGACTGCACCAAGTATTTTTCGCCAACGTTATAGCACGAAAATGGAATAAACTACAACCTTCAGTGGTGCAGAGCAACGAGTGGTTCATTTAAAACCAAACTTGACCACCACTTCCTTCACCTAAATATTCGCAGAAATAGAAATGTAAAGTCTTGATGGCCATTTGATTTGAGTAATTTAGTTAGGTAGGGACAGACCACCTACGGACCGTATAGTCTGAGTGGTCTGTGTATCCATCTATCTATCTAAATCTCTCTCTCTCTCTCTCTCTCTCTCTCTCTCTCTCTCTCTCTCTCTCACACACACACACACACACACACACACACACACTTTAGTTATTGTTGACAAGGAGGACGTCACAAAAGTCGATAAACTAAATTGCATTATGGAGATGTCCATCACTGTGCCTGTCGTTCTTGCTAATTTTCTTCCACTTCATCATGCTGGTTTGGTATCTTAATTTCGCAGGAGAACGTTTTCTTGCTGCAGCGAGTGTTTCCTTTGGAAACAAACTTTTGAGCAATGGCAGAGAGAGTGATTGAAGGTTAAAGAAACGCTTAGCATTAACTGATCATTTGATTCTGAGTAACAATAGGGTTCAAACAAAATTGAGTACCTTCTCTATGTAAGTCGGATGTTTTCTTTACCTAACTTATTATGTTGCACGTGGCTCGCTTCAGTATTATTTCGAAAAATCAGTCGTTGTATACTTCTTGAAGTATCAAGTGAATTTGCATGCGGGCGAACAAACAAGTATACAAGGATAAGGACAGCACTTCTCTAAAAAGCGAGTGATTTCAGACTACAGAGTGACCTGAGCCTGCCAACACAACGCTGCTAATCAAGTTTACCCCATCTCATATTCCGTTTACATCAGTTGACTCCATTCATCCATTTTAGGCGCAAGTTTACTGGATGAGTAGCACACACTCAACACTCAGTAACCAAGAGCTGTATCATTCTTTCACTCTTCCTGAATATTTCTTCTCTCCACTGGACGTGCCAAACGCTTGGCGTTAATCCTCCCACATGTTGCCGTGTGTGGCGTCTCTGTAAGGTTGGGAGACGGGAGTCCTGGAGGTTGAAAAATGTCGCAGTCATGTGCTACAGCTAGCAACAAACTTCTCTGGTCCCGTATTCCGACCTCGCTCAGAGAGGTCAATCGGCTAGTCTGCGCCACCGTGGGCCAAGCGGCGACCACTGTGTCAGGTGGTGGCTGCATATACTCTCCTGCTACTCCAGGGGATGTTGGACTTATAAGCCCAAGGATCAGATTCTCAGTGTTGGGCTCCGTGGTGGACGAGGGGGCTGGGGAGTAAATTTTTAAGAATATGTATATGTATATCCAGTACTTTAACAAGTCTGGGAGGTGGAGGGCGGAAAAGAACATCTGCCCCACAAATCACACACACCCGCTTTTCCTAGGGACCGCCAGGGTGGTGCAGACGAGACACAAACTCGTTGAGCCAGACCCGGGGTTTACCTCTTAGTAGACTTTCTATGTGGGTGCCTGTAACACCCTGAGCCTCTCGGAGGATCATTGGCTACCCCACCTGTCAATGAACTCAGAAAATTGAGAGTGGACATAGTGGGGCTCTCTGAGACGAGGAGACCTGGCAATGGAGAGATCAGTAGTTGGGGTTATACCTGCTACTGGCCTAGCTAGAGCGATGGTGCTATTCTCAAAGGAGGAGCTATAGCCACTCCAAGCTAAATATAGCCATCTGTTTGGGGGGTTACTCTGGTTGATGAGTGAATGATGCTGGTGAGGTTGGAGCACACCTGGGCTTCAAATCTCTTATTGCAGGATGCACCCCTGACAGTGTAGCAAAGGAAATCGATTACATCCTCGTTAGTACTCGTTGGGGAACCTTCAGAACGGTAGGGTTTTCAGGAGTGGTGAGTTCTTTGCAACCAATAGCAAACTTGCAGCAAAACTGAGGATACGCGTCAGGTCCAAGAAAATCTTATGATGCAGCCCGCCAGAGTTCCATCTTGAGAATCTGAGGGACCAAGCTTGCGCTCCGGAGTATGCAGTGGCAGTCTCAAATCGGTTTAAGGTGCTTATTGCTCTGAAGGAGCCTGGGGAGTTGTGAGATAACTCTAAACGCGAAACTCAAAGCTGCCGAGGAATGCACTGAAGAGCGTCCAAGATCTAAGAGTGAAGTTGACTAGAGGGAGACACACTTTGAATATAGAGGATTGTTGTGCTGCCAGGCTAGCTGGGGACTCAGACCGATACAGGACTCTGTCCCGGAGGACTAGAGCCCTTCTGAGGAGGGATAAGGAGAGGTATGTCAGGTCTCGCTGAGAATGTCTATGATTGTCTCAATGCAAACCTCCTTTAGCCTGCCTTCCGAGCTGTGAAGATGCTCCGCTCCAAATCCACAACACAGATGAGTACTATCCGAATGGCTGATAGGTAAACAGTATCAGATGCGGATGGGTACCGGGCAGCTGTACACGTCAGAGCCCATAAGCCCGTCCTTGCTTCATCGCTTTACAACACTTACATGAACTGGGTAGTAGACAAAGTTGCTGATCATAGTCGTTGCCCCCCCAATGAAAATGACTTAGCTTTTCTTGACGAGGTCAGATATAGGTTGTGGGAAGGTTGAGGGGTGGGATGGTAGCTGGAGTTTGTACGTTTGTGCATCGTAAGGCACTCTCGAATCTCCTCCGACTCCATGATAATCCTGCAAAGATTTTTGATCCATTCCATGGCCTGTATACTGGAACTGGCAGTGCTGTGTTAGGGCGGTGTGTTAGTGTTAGGGGGAAGGGAAATCCGGCTCTTTCCTGCGATCACGGAAGCCAGGGCTGCATCCTATCCCATCACTTTTCAACACTTGTATCGAATGGGTATTCAGTGGGAGGAGAGGGGGGCTGCCAGCCCATCAAAGATCCCCCCTTGTCCTCGATTTCCGTTTCCTTATCGTCTCATAAACACCAGAGAGTAGCTTTGCACGCTCACTGAAAACAAATTATTTTACTTAACACACCAAACTATACACACACACACACACACACACACACACACACACACACACACACACACACACACACACACACACACACACACACACACACACACACACACACACACACACACACACACACACACACACACACACACACACTTTCCTCACATTTTATCATAAACTTGTATTCACATCTTGCCTGAGGAGGGGGCCACAAATGTCCTCAGGTCTGACTCCACTTTTGAGGAATACTTAAAAAGGAGTCTTAATTTCTCTTTCAACTTTCTCCTCATTAACTTTTGCAACACTAACGGTCTTCACTCAAATTTCTATTCTGTGGAACATCATCTCTCCTCCTCTAAAGCTCCTAACCGAAACACAGGTTTCTGGGACTGCTAACACTAATCTCTACTCTGTCCCCCCTATTGTCTCTATCCTAAATCTCAGTCCAAAGCTGGATGCTGCGACTATGTACGCAATGATGTTACTTGTTCTCGTGCCCACAACCTTGATCCTTTAAAATTTTCCACCATCTGGCTAAGACTTTGTCATTCTGTTACTAAATACGTCTGTGCTATCTATCTCTCACCTATCCCTACCAACTATGTATATAATTCATTCATCATTTGAATTCCAAAGTGGAGAACATCATGACTCAATCTCCCTTAGCTGAAATCTCCATCTTATGATATTTCAATGCTAACAACCAGCTTTGGCTACTTAAAAATTATATTTTCTAAGACCCCCTCTTATCTGATTCCTCAAAAGGCTCATGAACCTGATGAAGTACCTCTTTTTGTTCTTAAAAACTGAACCTTCTTTGCTGACACCTTGCCCCACCTGGTCAGGCTTCTTCGTGTCTGCTTTTCAACATTTCCCTCCTGCTGGATGTATGCTTGCATACAACCTGTGCCTTAGAAGGGTGACCGCTCTAATCCTTCAAAATACCGTCCTATATATTTGCATTCTTGTCTCTCTGCACCTTTTAAAACAATCCTTAACATGAAAGTTCACGTCCCATCCTCCCCTGGGGAAAAAAAGCTGGCTGAGAGACGCGTCGTGTGCCGTAATAGCCACCAGCATTCCATACCTGTGATCAGGCCGCGACGCGTGACTCGTGTTGGCAGGAGGCCGATGCTGAGCATCACCGGGTCAGAATAGGCCATGAGCGTCATCCATAAAGTATAGACACCTCTGACAGGAGTAAAGACAAAAGGATTAGGAGGTAAAAGGTTGCAAGATGGTTGTTGTCATAAAAGAATTATTACAGCCTAAAATACAACAGCTATTCATAAATTTAGTCCCTTGAATTATCAGGAAAAGGAATATCTCTATGTCGTAGGTATGTATTTGTGTATGTATGTATGTACGAGTATGTATGCATGTATGAATGTATGTATGGTTGTGTATATCTATCTATCTATCTATCTATCTATCTATCTATCTATCTATCTATCTATCTATCTATCTATCTATCTATCTATATATATATATATATATATATATATATATATATATATATATATATATATATATATATATAAACTGACCACCTCTTTTGGTGACGTAACAGTGTGTGTGTGTGTGTGTGTGTGTGTGTGTGTGTGTGTGTGTGTGTGTGTGAGAGAGAGAGAGAGAGAGAGAGAGAGAGAGAGAGAGAGACAGACAGACAGACAGACAGACAGACAGACAGACAGACAGACAGACAGACAGACAGACAGACAGAGAGAGAGAGAGAGAGAGAGAGAGAGAGAGAGAGAGAGAGAGAGAGAGAGAGAGAGAGAGAGAGAGGAAAAATGGAAACTGTGAGAAGAATGATGAAAAAAAAAATATTACCCGCTGCATGGGCTGCAGAAACCAGTCTTTGGAGCATTTGAATTCAAATTTGCGGGACAGCGGGACGGCAGTTGGGGCGGGGAAGGGCATGGCAGGGAAGAGATAGGCGGGCGGGTACGGGGAATAGGGGAAGGGATGGGCATATGAGCGGTGCACGGGGGTGGAGGTCAGCAGGTATGCAAGAGCTTGGCTAGGAAAATCTCTCTCTCTCTCTCTCTCTCTCTCTCTCTCTCTCTCTCCATACTTTGCTACAGATCTTTTCTCATCCGGAAATTCCTCTCGCCGTCTCAGGGCCGCTCAACACATGGATTGAACACATACGTAAGAGCTGTAAGTGCAAAGATGACGTGAAGGCCGCCGTGGTGGATGAGGTTCGGTCACTTCGATGGCTCTACTTTCCTTCACCAGCCCACTTCACCTCGCCCGCACCTGTTTCCTTTTTCACTTTTTTTTTTTCTTCTCTTACTCGTATTTCTCCTACACATACTCCGTACTCTCTTCTAAGCTCTATTCTTTCTCGCGGGCAAAGGGCCGTATTACAAGTCAAACCCGAGAAGTTTCGGGTCCTTACAGAGTTATTCATCCCGAACTCTGTAGGGACCCGAAACTTCTCGGATTGGACTTGTAGTACGGCCCCTAAACCGACCTTTGTAATGACCTGAAACTTCTCGGGTTTGACTTGTAATGCGGCCCAAAGCACGAAACATGTATATATTTAAACACACACACACACACACACACACACACACACACACGTACACACTAGTGATGTATCGGATATCCGCCTCCGCCTCCGCGGAACCTCCGCTGTGAAAATAATATCCGCATTACAATCCGCATCCGCGTTTTCAGACAACACAAGCTCCGCATCATTATCCGCCTCCGCGTTTTCGAATAATAAAATTTCAGATAATAAAGATAATTATCCACCTTTGCGTCAAAGAGCCACGGAGGTAGCGGAGCTCTACCCATCCAATATTTCTCCTTTCTCTTTTTGTCATAATGCCTTTTCTCTCTATTTCTTTTCATCCACGTCTCTCCTCTCCGTTCCCGTCACCTACCAGTCCCTGTTCCTCTCTCTCTCTCTCTCTCTCT
This sequence comes from Eriocheir sinensis, assembly GCF_024679095.1. Lineage (NCBI taxonomy): Eukaryota > Metazoa > Arthropoda > Malacostraca > Decapoda > Varunidae > Eriocheir > Eriocheir sinensis. The sequence goes on along the minus strand of NC_066554.1, from coordinate 585,141 downwards.
CTCTCTCTCTCTCTCTCTCTCTCTGTGTGTGTGTGTGTGTGTGTGTGTGTGTGTGTGTGTGTGTGTGTACACTTACGTGCTTAAATGTACACTTAAGTGTGGCTGAAACTCGTCACTTTGTACTGCATATTGTATAAATGTACTTTTGTACTTGAATTGTGTTAAAAAAATCCGCGTCTGCATCCGGAACCGCGGATTTGGAGGTAAAAATAATCCGTAGTTGTGTCCGCATCAGCAAAAATGAATAACTTAACCTCCCCAGTTTTATCCGCAACCGCATTTTATGAAACACCGATATCCGGCTCCGCCTCTTCGTCGGCGGTGCTCAAAAATTTGATATCTGAGAAATCACTAGTACACACATTAACTAATCGATGAAATAATTAATGAACTAGCTAACACTGGAACTGATATTAATACCCCTCTCCAGTCTACACTAACCGTCTTTCCCGTTTCTTGATTTTAAACAACTTGTTATCAAAAACCCAATTTACATTTAGAAGAAAAAAATGTGTACCTATGATGCACTTGTGATCGTGGTGCATCATGTTCTAACTCCTCTGGATGATGCAGGGGTCGGAGGCTTGACTTGTTTCCCTTGATTTCTCCTCTGTATTTGATTCACGTAACCACAAAGCACTACTTTTTAAACTTTAACGGCGCCGGAGGATCGAACCCACGACCCACTAGATGAGAAAACCACTCCTTAACCAGTTAGATCCATTCTCATTCGGTGAGATGGCTGGCGATCGTGAGTCTATCGCGTAGTCAGACCATGGTGAATTACACACACACACACACACACACACACACACACACACCGCTCTGGTGGTTCAATCGGTAGAGCGCTGCGCTGCGAGGCTTAAAGGCCAAATAGGCGGCGGTTCGAACCCCGCTCAGGCCGGATTCTTTCGGTTGACTAGGAGTGGTTACTGTCCCCCCTTGAGCAAGGGGGATGGGGTGTGTGGTGTGTGAGGTCCTGGCAGTACCCAGAGATCGACGAAATGAGCACTTGCTCTCGTCGGGAGGGTACCTGCTGGCGAAAGCGAGTCCAATTCATGATCAGGCCGTGGTGACTTACACACACACACACACACACACAGATAAACAATAAAACACGAGTGCCCTCCTGCTGAGGTATCTGAGGGTTCTGTCCTTCGAGGAGCCTTCGCCTTTGCTATCCTTCATCTTCCACCTTTGATTAGATAGTTAGTGTAGCTTGCCACAAACAGCCTCGTAAGGATCAGCAGGTCTGCTGTTGTTTGTTCTTCCTTTGTGTTTCTTTGTGTTCCTTTGTTCGGTGTGAAGGAAGGAAGGAACACTCCTGCCTGCTAACTAGCCCGAAATGAAGATAAACCTAGCGCTTCGTTCTGTTTTTTCTCCCAAAACAGGTTTCCCAGAACATACAGGAACCTCACGGAACAAAACAAATTTTGGTGTGGACTGACGTTGAGATACTTTTAACTGAGCCTAATTTTATTTTTCTTCAGGAAATTGATTTAAACATGTTTCTAATATTTTTTTTCCCTAATGCATAATCTGTACGACCTTGGGAGGCGTGTCTAGCTGGCTCGGTATTCGCTTAGTGAGTGTGGTGGTCAAGGGGACCATAGCCGCCTTGGTGGTGATCTGCCGCATCATTACTTCTCCTCCTCCTCGTCTTCCTCCTTCTCATCCTCCTCCTCGTCTTCCTCCTTCTCATCCTCCTCCTCGTCTTCCTCCTTCTCATCCTCCTCCTCGTCTTCCTCCTCCTCCTCCCCTCCTCCTCCTCTCGCCCTACTCCTTCATCTCCTCCTCCTCCTCCTCCTCTTCCCCACTCCTCTCCTCTCCTTTGCGCTGTCACTTCCCTTCATCTTCATCTTTCTCCTCTCCCTTCACCTCTTCCCCTTTTCCTCCCCGTCCCCTGCCTCCTCCTCCTTCTCCTCCTCCTGCTCCTCTTCTTCCTCCCGTACCTCCTCCACGGAGTGCCTAGAGAGCGTCCCTATCACACCATTATTGTCATGTCTGCCTCCTCACCAGTCATCGAACAACAGATAACCCCTGCCTTGAATTAACATCAAATTAAGCGTCTTCATACGAATCAATGCGGCTCTGATCCCCCTATGTGTTGTCGAAGGCCATGGTAGCAGTTTCACGGCCACACGAGGATCAGCCGACCAACTTAACTCCTGCTTATCGTATTCGTCGTAAAGACAAGAAATGCCTATACAGCCCTAAGCGCCCCCGCCCCCTCTAGCCCCTGAATACGGGCTGCGGTTTCACCTTCCTCTCCTTACTTAACGGACGAGTTTCTGGTGGACGTTAATTCGTTTTTTATATTCGAAGTTACGATCTCCTGAGAACTTCTGACCCGAGAAAGCGAGCGAGCGAGCGAGAGAGAGAGAGAGAGAGAGAGAGAGAGAGAGAGAGAGAGAGAGAGAGAGAGAGAGAGAGAGAGAGAGAGAGAGAGAGAGAAGAAGAGACAGACAGACAAACAGACGGACAGACAAACAGATATGAGATGGGGTGTGTCGTGTGTGAGGTCCTGGCAGCACCCAGAGATCGACGAAATGAGCACTTGCTCTCGTCGGGAGGGTACCTGCTGGCGAAAGCGAGTCCAATTCATGATCAGGCCGTGGTGACTTACACACACACAGATTTAGGATAGAGATCGTTAGGAAAGGGGAAACAGAATAGACATTAATACCAGTAGCCTTTGAAAGCTGTGTTTTGGTAAGGAAGAGAAGGTGAGGTTTAGAGGAGAGATAGTGTGCCACAAAATAGAAATTAAAGCTTAGACCCCAGATGTCGTTGAAGTTAATGAAGAGAAAGTTGAAAAAGCTATCAAGACACCTCTATGGGTCGTTGCTAGATATTAGGTCCGACCTTGGGGCATTTCTGGTTCTCTCCCCAGACGGGGAGGCGGAAGCGGATTTTATATTACTGACCATGAAAATTCAGATAAATTTTGAGGAAATGTGTCACGTGTACGTGGTTTAGTACTAAAAGTTGGACATTATGTTCTTACAGAGCATGATGAACTACTCTCTGGTGTAATTTGAGACAATAAGGAAACTGATTAGTGAGGACAGGGAAAGATCTATGATAAGCTTGCAGCACCTCCTCGCCTCCCGTAAATGCCTCACCAGGAGTGGCTTACACCTGTTACAGCATGTGTCTACCCGCTTACTCTATACATGTGTGTGTGTGTGTGTGTGTGTGTGTGTGTGTGTGTGTTTACTTTGAGACTTTGAGGACGGCTTTGTGTGAGCTGGAGTGTGGAGTTTGTTGTTTTTTGTGCTAGTTGGTATGTGGGGTGTTTGTGTAAGACTGTGCGTGTTGTGTTTATGCAAGGTGGTGTGTGGGTTGAATCTTTGTGCAAACTTGTGTGTGGAGAGTGTGGTGTTCTCGTTTTAGGTGCCTTTGTGCAAGCTGGAGTGTTGGGTGTCTATGTTCTCTGGTGTGTGGGGTGTTTGTGGTGTTTGTGCAAGCTGGTGTGTGGGGTGTTTGTGCAAGCTGGTGTGTGGGGTGTTTGTGCAAGCTGGTGTGTGGGGTGTTTATGCAAGATGATGTGTGGGATGTTTGTGCAAGCGGGTGTGTGGGGTGTTTATGCAAGATGATGTGTGGGGTGTTTGTGCAAGCGGGTGTGTGGGGTGTTTATGCAAGATGATGTGTGGGATGTTTGTGCAAGCTGGTGTGTGTGGGGTGTTTATGCAAGATGATGTGTGGGATGTTTGTGCAAGCGGGTGTGTGGGGTGTTTATGCAAGATGATGTGTGGGATGTTTGTGCAAGCGGGTGTGTGGGGTGTATGTGCAAGCGGGTGTGTGGGGTGTTTGTGCAAGCGGGTGTGTGGGGTGTTTGTGCAAGCGGGTGTGTGGGGTGTATGTGCAAGCGGGTGTGTGGGGTGTTTGTGCAAGCGGGTGTGTGGGGTGTATGTGCAAGCGGGTGTGTGGGGTGTTTGTGCAAGCGGGTGTGTGGGGTGTATGTGCAAGCGGGTGTGTGGGGTGTTTGTGCAAGCGGGTGTGTGGGTGTTTGTGCAAGCAGGTGTGTGGGGTGTGTGGGGTGTTTGTGCAAGCGGGTGTGTGGGGTGTTTGTGCAAGCGGGTGTGTGGTGTGTATGTGCAAGCGGGTGTGTTGGGTGTTTTTGCAAGCTGCTGTGTGGGGTGTTTGTGCAAGCGGGTGTGTGGGGTGTTTGTGCAAGCGGGTGTGTGGGGTGTTTGTGCAAGCGGGTGTGTGGGGTGTTTGTGCAAGCGGGTGTGTGGGGTGTTTGTGCAAGCGGGTGTGTGGGGTGTTTGTGCAAGCGGGTGTGTGGGGTGTTTGTGCAAGCGGGTGTGTGGGGTGTTTGTGCAAGCTGGTGTGTGGGGTGTTTGTGCAAGCTGGTGTGTGTGGTGTTTGTGCAAGCTGGTGTGTGTGGTGTTTGTGCAAGCTGGTGTGTGGGGTGTTTATGTGAGCTGGTGTGTGGGGTGTTTGTGCAAGCGGGTGTGTGGGGTGTTTGTGCAAGCTGGTGTGTGTGGTGTTTGTGCAAGCTGGTGTGTGGGGTGTTTGTGCAAGCGGGTGTGTGGGGTGTTTGTGCAAGCTGGTGTGTGGGATGTTTGTGCAAGCGGGTGTGTGGGGTGTTTGTGCAAGCGGGTGTGTGGGGTGTTTGTGCAAGCTGGTGTGTGGGGTGTTTGTGCAAGCTGGTGTGTGGGGTGTTTATGCAAGATGATGTGTGGGATGTTTGTGCAAGCGGGTGTGTGGGGTGTTTGTGCAAGCTGGTGTGTGGGGTGTTTGTGCAAGCGGGTGTGTGGGGTGTTTGTGCAAGCTGGTGTGTGTGGTGTTTGTGCAAGCTTGTGTGTGTGGTGTTTGTGCAAGCTGGTGTGTGTGGTGTTTGTGCAAGCTTGTGTGTGTGGTGTTTGTGCAAGCTGGTGTGTGGGGTGTTTATGCAAGATGATGTGTGGGATGTTTGTGCAAGCGGGTGTGTGGGGTGTATGTGCAAGCGGGTGTGTGGGTGCTTGTGTAAGCTGATGTGTGGGGTATTTGTGCAAGCTGGTGTGTGGGTGTTTGTTATGTTTGTTCAAGCTGGTATGAGGGGTAAGGCGTTTGTTTAAGCTGGTGTGTGGGGTGTGTGAAGTGTTTGTGCAAGCTGGTGTGTGGGTGTTTGTGCAAGCTGGTGTGTAGTGTATCATGTTTTTGTGTGCTGGTGTGTGGGATTGATGAGGCGTTTGAATTTTTAACCTTGCGTATGAGGTGTGTGGGGTGTTTGTGTATGGTGATGTGTGAGCTGTATGGGGTGTCTGTATAATCTGATGTGTGGAGTGTGCAGCGTGCTTATTTTGCCTGGGGTATAAGGAGTGTGGTGTGCTTGTGTCGGTCAGCGCAAGAGCGTGGAGGGAAGGAGCGGGGAACAATGGTAAGTGCTGCAGAGGTGGACGTGTTGCGCATGGTAATGAGGCTGGCAGGCGGGCGGTGTGGGCGGGTGGGGTGGGGTAGAAGGTGCAGAGGGTACCCGCCAGCTCGGCCCAGCCCAGCCCTTTCGATCCTACCCCAGAAAGGTTCTGGGGAAGTGAGAGGCTATCTGCGAGGTGGAAACCTACAAGAGAGCCTGCCGTGATGAGTGAGAGGCGAATGAGTGCCAGGAACAGTAGACAGTTGCAGAAAGTGTGACAGAGCGGAGGTAAGGTAATATGAAAGCTGGAGTCAGAATATATACTATTCATACTTGAGGCGGTTGCTGGTTGCATGAAGACTGAATGAAGTGACGACGTTACCCATGTATAAAAGGGTGTAAGAAGCATGGATGGGGTTCTGTATATCAACTAAAGAGCGTGCGATATGGCATCATGATTGAGAACAACGTAGACTCTCCCCCCGGTAAAACTCAAAGGAGAGTAAATGCAGCTGGTGACATTAAGTGCTCTTAAAAATAAATTATAAAGTGGCATCGGAAGTTTCAACATCATGAAATCTTGTATCCTTTATCAGTTTTATTCATTAATGAACACACATGGGATAGAACACAACGATGAACGGCGACAGAGCTAGGTTAGCTAGGGCGATTCTAAGGGACAAGAGTGTAGTGGTGTTGTCCTTGGGAAAAGCCTCTCGTCATGGCCAGGGTTGCAAGTTCCGGGTTGACCCACCTAGATGGCGCTGGTCAAGCTCTCACCTGACTTGGATATTCTATTAATAATAATTTGGTCTGCTACGAGTGACGTTCTCTTTGATTTGGGCATCGAACCAAGAAAAGTTATTTTAAATAATGACTGAATCAGTGTCAAGCATCAGGGTAGCTTCCAGGAAGAATACTCCATGCTCATTGGATGGGGTAGACGAGGGATCAGTGTTTATGCGTAACCCCAAACGTGCAAGGCCTCGTTGGCGACTTCCACTCCTATTGTTCTAATGCCGGGCGGCAAGAGGGGGCGGAGGTGAGGAGTGATGGGCGAAGGGTATAGGTGGGGGCTAGCGGGCACAAAAAGGGAGGGGGGGGAGGGATGTTGCTTCAAGGTGAAGGAAAAGAAATGGAAGGAAATGCTTGCTGTAAGACTGGGTTGGAGAGTTGGGGTGGAGGAGGATAGTGGAATTGAACAAAGGAAGGGGAAGGAGTGGACTGCATAGGAAATGAGGAAAGGCGAGTTTTAAAAGGCATGCCTGGAACTCGACATAGCGTCCGGACCTCTATCAGGAAGACTTGCTCTACTCACGGAAGAATGTTCATTCTCTTATGACTTCCAACAGTAATGAGTTCCAACGAATATCAAGGCAGGAAAACTTTGCTGAGAACGTGGATGTGAGCGATACATTGCGGGCCCTCGGAGAGTAATGAGTTGGCTCTGTGCAGACAAGTGATGTCAGTCGGAAGGGTATGTGAAACGCGACTTGTTCAGAGAAATAATTTTTTTCAAGAGAATATATTATGCGTCAAGGAGAAGATCTATGAGCTGTGCATATTGAGATAGTAGCTCACTGCGAATGGGGACCATCTTGATGTATAAGTTGATAAATACGGGGTGTACTTTTAGCCAAAGGGGTAAGAAGTAGGGTTACGAAGTGTGACCTGACGTATGAATTATAATTTTTATAAAGTAGAGGATTGAAATGATTAATGTGTGCTCTTCTTGTCTTTTTAAAAGACAAATAGGAAAGAAAGGTAAATGAGTTTTCTGAGGGAGGGGTTCTGAGGTGTCATGTCGGAGTGTGGGGGTCAGGTGCTGTGGCTCCGTGGTTCTGACGGGAGGTAACACGAAATTTTATGTCCCAACAGACATAAGCAACGAGCGTGTGCGCTCTTTTTTATTCAATGTGTTGCTGGTGGGGAGTGTGTGTACCAAGTGATATATTAATACAACGAACAGTGCGTTCACCTGATGGCGTATGGACTAGAGTCACTAGACTGACTCTCTGTGTGTGTGTGTGTGTGTGTGTGTGTGTGTGTGTGTGTGTGTGTGTGTGTGTGTGTGTGTGTGTGTTTTGTGTGTGTGTGTGTGTGTGAGAGTTTACGTGTGTGTGTGTGTGTGTGTGTGTGTGTGTGTGTGTGTGTGTGTGTGTGTGTGTGTGTGTGTGTGCGTGTGTGAGTTTGCGTGTGTGTGTGTGTGTGTGTGTGTGTGTGTGTGTGTGTGTGTGTGTGTGTGTGTGTGTGTGTGTGTGTGTGTGTGTGTGTGTGTGTGTGTGTGTGTGTGTGTGTGTGTGTGTGTGTGTGTCATTTATTCACCATGATTTGGTCACGCGTTTTACTCATGGTCGCTACTCAATACATTCTCCGAAAGAGATTGGAGCTCAAATGGTGGATACTCGGACATGGCTGAAGCCTCACTTAACACACACACACACACACAACCGGTTTTTCTTGGTTGTGAGCTAAAGGAGCACACACGCTCTTGTGTGTGGCGGGGGGGGGGGGGAGGGCGAGTGTGTGTGTGTGTGTGTGTGTGTGTGTGTGTGTGTGTGTGTGTGTGTGTGTGTGTGTGTGCTTCCTCTACACAAATTATCAAACATCCGTCCCCTATTTTTAATAACATTGAGTTGTTCCCTTTTTCGACATTAAATTTATTTAGTGTGTCCGTATTTAGGAATCTCAATTGGATGATTTATTATCTCTTATATTGCTAAATCAGCTTCCGCGAGATTACGCTTTCTATATTAAGTTCACATTTTTCCCCATTTTCAGATGCTATCGATATAATAGGGACTTGTATGGAGTATTTTTTTTTTTTTTTTTTTTTTTTTTACATTGCTACCTATTGCGCCGGTAGGCTTCTTCCCGGTGGATCCTGATGGTCGGTCCAAGGCTTCATTCCGGTGGGTCCTGATGGTCGGCCCAGCCCGTTCTGGCGCAGGCGAGTGTTTATAGTGGCACCATCTTGCATTGGCTCATGCTGCCCTCCCAGAGCTCATTTTTGATCCTAGAATCTAGAGTCCGGGTTGATAGGTGGTCTTCTGGACAGCATGTGGGTAGTTTTAAGCCACTCGGCGGCGGCTGAAAAATCCCAGCTTGGTGGCACCGGGCGGGGATTGAACTCGCGTCCTCCTGAACACGAGGCCGTTACTTTGAGGACTCAGCCACCGCCTCCCCGCATGCATCTCATATGTTGGGGGTTCCACACACAGTCTTTTGATAGAGTTTAAAAAATTCGTTTCATTAGCTCTCCTTTTTTTTTTTTTTTACAACAAAGGAGACAGCTCAAGGGCACAAAAAAAGGAAACAATAATAAAAAAAAAAGTCCGCTACTCGCTTCTCCTAAAAAAAAAAAATCAAAGGAGGTGGCCGAAAGAGAGGTCAATTTCGGGAGGAGAGGTGTCCTGATACCCTCCTCTTGAAAGAGTTCAAGTCGTAGGCAGGAGGAAATACAGATGAAGGAAGATTGTTCCATAGTTTACCAGCGTGAGGGATGAAAGAGTGAAGATACTGGTTTAACTCTTGCATAAGGGATTTGGACAGTATAGGGATGAGCATGAGTAGAAAGTCGTGTGCAGTGGGGCCGCGGGAGGGGGGGAGGCATGCAGTTAGCAAGCTCAGTATAGCAGTCAGCGTGAAAATAGCGATAGAAGATGGAAAGAGAGGCAACATCGCGACGGAATTCAAGAGGTAAAAGACTATCAATAGGAGGAGGAGAGCTGATGAGACGAAGAGCCTTAGACTCCACTCTGTCCAGAAGAGCTGTGTGAGTGGAGCCCCCCCACACGTGAGATGCATACTCCATACAAGGACGGACAAGGCCCTTGTATATGGATAGCAACTGCGCGGGGGAGAAGAACTGGCGGAGACGATACAGAACGCCCAACCTCGTGGAAGCTGATTTAGTGAGATAGGAGATGTGAAGTTTCCAGTTGAGATTTTGAGTTAAGGATAGACCGAGGATATTTAGTGTTGAAGAAGGTGACAGCTGAGTGTTGTCGAAGAATAGAGGATAGGTGTTTGGAAGATTGTGTCGAGTTGATAGGTGGAGAAATTGAGTTTTTGAGGCATTGAAGGACACAACTCCAGTCTGGAGTCATGTACTTCCTGTTGGGATGGCCTTCTATTGAAAGAAGTTGAATGATGCAGAGCTCACTGACAGTCTTCCACGTCTTGAATAGACCGTGTGGCTATACAATCAGCGCCACACTCGGCCACCCGGAAAACTGTCGAGAAGATATTTTCTCTAATGAAGTCTTTTATTTTTTATTTATGAATTCCGAAATACAATTTATTGTTTGCAACCAAATGTCACGGTACCTGCTGGTCAGGAAAAAATATATATTGACCCTTGCTCGAAGGTTTGAAGGTTTGAGTCGATTTGGTAAATATGATCCCTGAGTGGCGAATGTACATATGCGGGCACGTATGTGGGCACGCCAGAATCCAATCCAGAAGGTAACATGAAATGCTTCGCCTCATAAATATTTCTCTCATGGCTATTTTGCTTTCTAACATCTCTAGTATTGTTTGATTTGATGTTAGATGGGTATCATTCCCAAAGATGTGCTTATTTCGAATTCTGGTCTTAAAATAAGTGCCTCCTATGCACAGTGCTGCGGGAGACAGTACCGAAACTGTAAAATAATTAGCAAACAAAAGGGAAAGCGCGTCGCCACTGTCATAGAGACATGAGAGAGGCCTCAAGCGGCGAAGAGGCGAGTCTATCTCGCAGCAATGTTGCCTCTCTATGCTATCGGTGCTTTCATGCTGACTGCTTCTGAAATTGTAAACTGCATGTATCCACTATTGCTACGACTATTTGCAGGAGCAGCCCTTGAGCTCTCTGCTTTACTGTAAAGATAGAATGTATAGAATTTTTTACGCATGCACTCTTCACCAGATTCCGCCTTTCGATCATAGACAGTCAACGTTTTCAGCACTTTCCTTTCAACATTCCATTTTTATATAACCTTTTAAAATTACATAATGCTTGCTACATTTTCTTATTTCAAATTTCATTCATTTTGACCTTTTTACACACTTCCCCCTCTTCTTCCTTATCCTGTCCATTATATATTTCTTCATATCACCACTTCATGTAGGGCAGGGAATGAAGCCCAACCCACGTGCTTGTGTGTGTGTGTGTGTGTGTGTGTGTGTGTGTGTGTGTGTGTGTTTGAGAGAGAGAGAGAGAGAGAGAGAGAGAGGGGGGGGGGGGATGTACGTGCTCCGGCTGCCACCTCCTCCCCGGTGTCACCTCCTAATGACTGGGATGATTAATGGCCGCGCTGCCGCACCGCCGTTGACGTGTATGTTACTCCTTTATTATTTGACAATTGTTTATCCGAGGTGTTAATGTTTTATGCATGATGGCGCGGCGGCCAAGTAATGGGTTGTCTCTTGCCCTTTTGCTTTTTTTGTGTGTGTTTTATTTAGCTTTAAATGCATTTTGAAGCTCTCGCCATACTGACATCTCGTTTTCTGTGTAACACTTACGCTAAAAACGCCCTACGGCTATGGATTATTATTTATTAATAACCTAACACATGCACTTGGTCATAGTGGGTCATGCATCCCACTTATAACTCAGCTTTGGCAGTAATAACGAATATTTGAAAAGCACGCTGTTCCAGCCTTCTAGTTTTCCCGCCTGTCCTGTGACTACTTCCCGCTCTCTCAATCAAAATGGCGGGGACTCGCGCGGTATTTTTCTACGGGCTATTCCTTGAATAATGTAATCATGACATTCATATAGCCTTTGTTTGGTTACTTCTTGCAGTGTTAAGTTTCTTCTCTCTAAGTTCTTATGGACACAATCTAATCACCTCGTTCGTGGTCTTCCAGGTGGTCTTCTTCTCTAGGTTGCCATTCCACACTTCCGAGTGTACCCTATGTATACAACATGCTTTCTTCCATCCTTTTTACATGTCCAAACCACCTCAAGTTGTTTTTTCCGATATTTTTTATTGTCTCTATTCCCAAGTAATCCCTCATGGCTTCATACCTAATTTTGTCCCTTCTGGCCCTTTATGGCTCTTAATACTTTCATTGCTGCAGCCCCCACTTCAGATTCTATTTTCTTTGTCATGTTCCACGTCTCACGAATTTTTTGTTTCTTTCTGTTATTTAACTTTCCTGTCTGTTATTCTGAGTGAACAACACTCCCAAATAATTCAAGTTGTTAACATGTTTGTGTTGTTGATCATTTATATATATATATATATATATATATATATATATATATATATATATATATATATATATATATATATATATGTGTGTGTGTGTGTGTGTGTGTGTGTGTGTGTGTGTGTGTGTGTTACATTCTTTCCATTTCCTAAAGACATTCAGAAATATTTTTCTTGGCATTTATTTGCAACCCTGTCGTCCTCGTTGTATCTTACCGTCTGTCAATCACTCTCTATAGTTATATTTGGTTTTCTGTTATAATGGCTACATCATAAACATATGCCATTGTTATTTCCTTATACTCATTGTAGCAAATTTATCTCATAGATTTGACCATAAATAAAATAATCAATGATGGTGATAAAACTCCTTGTTTTACTCCCGTTTTCACATCAAACCATTTAGCTTCCGTTTTCTTTTCTTAATTGTGCTCTTATTGTTTACATACAAACTCTACATCACTCTTATAAGTTTTGATAGTATGTTGTAAAAGTGAGTTGAAGAATGATAGCGACAGCGGCATTAACTGGTGGCAGGGACTTGCCTGGCAGTGAAGAGAGTGATGGGCGACAGGGGTACTGACTGGCAGTGAGGGGAGTGAGTGATAGGCAACAGGGGATGGACTGGCGACAGGGAGTTGACTGGCAGGGAGGGGAGTGATAGGCAACAGGAAATTGACTGGCGGCAAGAAGTTGAGTGGCAGGGAGGGGAGTGATAGGCAACAGGAAAATGACTGGCGACAGGGAGTTGACTGACAGGGAGGGGAGTGATAGGCAACAGGGGATTGACTGGCGGCAGGGAGTTGACTGGCAGGGAGAGATGTGATAGGCAACAAGGGATTGACTGGCGGCAAAGAGTTGACTGGCAGGGAGGGGAGCGATAGGCAACAAGGGATTGGCTGGCGGCAGGGAGTTGACTGGCAGGGAGGGGAGTGATAGGCAACAAGGGATTGACTGGCGGCAGGGAGTTGACTGGCAGGGAGAGGAGTGATAGGCAACAAGGGACTGACTGACGGCAGGGGGTTGACTGGCAGGGAAAAGAGTGATAGGCAACAGGGAATTGACTGGCGGCAGGGAGTTGACTGGCAGGGAGGGGAGTGATAGGCAACAGGGGACTAACTGGCGGGTATTTAGCGTCTGAGGATCGACTGTCGTCATAGAGAATGCTGGCGATAGGGATATCGACAGGCGACTGTGGGTTGACTAACGGCAGGACGATTAACTGTTGGCAAGAGGGTTTGATTGGCGACAGGGAAATTAACTGGTGGCAGGGGGGGTTGATCGGTGGCAGGGTGATCACCTACAAGTAGTGGCAGGGAGATTAGTTGGCGACAAGGGTACTGACTGGCGGCAGCATTACTGACTCACCGGGAAAGCCGGAGACCAAGAGGCAAATGACAACAAAGGTTCTTCGGCGGAAACTCAAAGTGTAACCTGTTGCGAGAAGACCCGAGCAGCAAGGATTCCCACGGTGCACCCGGAGAGTGTTTCCGTCCAGGTGTTGCCGAAGGACGTGCCTGCTCTGACATACCAAGGGAAAGGTTGCGTGCGGTCTGGATCTCCGCGCACGTGTCATCACAAGTTTTTTTTTCCCCATAATACTGGTTATATAACAGAGACCTTTCGATACGTGTGTATAGTTCAACACGACCTGATCACAAGCTGGGTTCGTGATCGCAAGCATGTACTGTAATAATAATAATAACAGTACTACTACTACTATTACTAATATAATAATAATGATGAGTATGATAATAATAATAATAATAATAATAATAATAATAATAATAATAATAATAATAATAATAATAATGATAACTAGGAATGCACAGGCAACGTTTTGACGGGGAAAAAGGTGTGGTAGGCATTGTTGATCGTACGTTTGTAATTTTCCACTTGTAGTTGACGTTGGGCACGCTCGTCACCTCAGCCCATGGGTGCCGCACCAGCCGCTGCACGAGCCAGCCCACACCATCTCATTGTTGAGTTGGCCATAAGTATGTATTGATTTTTCTATTAAACTTATCAATGTCAAGTGAAACAATCTCATTTGGAAGTTCTTTCCACATTTTTATCAGATAGGTCCTCTTGGACCAACAGTCTGGGGTCAGACCTGGCCGGTCCACCTCTGATCTACTCATGATTCTCACCAAGAGCTGGCAGGACGCCCTTGACGACGGCCTGGACACTGTCGTGGTGGCCTTGGACATAGCGGGTGCTTTCGATAGAGTGTGGCACGGAGGCCTCCTCGAGAAACTCCGCGCAAAGGGCATCCAAGGCGACCTTCTTCAGCTTCTAGGAGACTACCTGCAAGGAAGGACGCTCCGGGTCGTCGTTAACGGGCAGGCGTCCGAGTCCCTGCCAGTGGAGGCATCAGTGCCACAGAGTTCCGTGCTGGGGCCAGTCCTGTGGAACATTTACGTGGACGACCTTCTCCGGCAGCTGGCAGCAGTCTCAGCTTACGCTAATGATTGCACTCTCTCCTGCACCTACCCCCGAGAAGACAGTGGGCGAGCTGCTGACGAGGTCAATCAGCAGCTGAGGGTGCTAAAGAAGTGGGGTGCCCGCTGGCAGGTGACCTTTGCCCCGGAGAAGACCCAGGCAATGGTGGTCTCTCGATCCCCCACTGCCGGGCCAGCAGTGGAGGGGAGGCTATGCTTTGGCGGCATCTCTCTCCCACTCCATGAATCCGTCAAGATTCTGGGAGTGGAAGTGGATTGAGGGCTACGGTTTGACAGCCACATCAAACACATTGCCCAAAAGGCCTCCCACAGAGTCTCCTGCCTGCGAAGGGTGGCCAGCTTCCTCGACAGAAAAGGGAGGCTCCTGCTCTACAAGGCCCAGATACTCCTTACCTAGAGTACGCTGCCCTCTCTTGGATGTCGTGTGCTGCTTCGCACAGCGGGAGACTTGGCAGCATCCAGCGACGGGGTGGATGATGCAGACACCCCATCCCAGCCAGAGTCTCCCAGATCCGTCGATTCGCAAGAACACCGCAGGAACGTCGCGGGGCTTGTTGTCTTCCACAAGGCACAGGTGCAGGAAGTGCCACACCTGGCGGGCCTACGCCATCCTCCGAGAGTCACCACGCGGGACACGAGAACGGTACTATCCCGTGGTGACGCAGTGGAGGTGCCACGTTCCCGCACCAGCCAGCACCAACGCACCTTTGTGGGTAGAGTCTCCCGAATGTGGAATGTGTTCACGGCCACCGTCCCTCACGTCCGGGGGATGAACACTCAGGAGGTTAAACTGGCGGCCCACCACTGGAGAAGCTCACTCCCCACTCCACTAAACCTTGTAGTTGATTAGTGACAGTGCAGTGTGTATATACTATATATGAATGTGTATAATGTATGTTTTTTTGTTTTTTATTCTTTATATATAGACTGCACACGGCAGTGCACCTTTGGGTTTTGTAAATATATATGTATGTTTAAATAAAATATAAAAAAATAAGTAAATAAATGAATGGGGAAACTGGCTAACTGTGCAAAAAAAAAATGGTTGCAAAGCACGACGCTCCTTGGATTGCAAACTAGGACATGCGAATTAGTTGAAATTTATCCGGTAACGCCTTGTGAAGGTGCTCATCATAAAAAAAAAAATCTTTAAAAAAAAGGTCAAAGCACCAACCAACTATTCGATGGCAGGGTTGCAAGTTGTGGTTGGGTAGTTGAAAATTTAGTATCTTAAAAGAACGACCAAAAAAGTGTGAGGTAATATTTTTTTTATTTGGTGTATAATTATTATTATTATTATTATTATTATTATTATTATTATTATTATTATTATTATTATTATTATTATTATTATTATTATCATTATTATCATTATTATTATAATCATTATTATTATTATAATTATAATTATAATTATTATTATTATTATTATTATTATTATTATTATTATTATTATTATTATTATCATTATTACGATTCTTTTTATTGCTATTATTTTAAGTATCGTAATTATTATTATTATTATTATTATTATTATTATTATTATTATTATTATTATTATTATTATCATTATTATTATTATTATTATTATTATTATTATTATTATTATTATTACCGGTATTATCATTAGTACTATTATTATAGTAGTAGTAGTAGTAGTAGTAGTAGTAGTAGTAGTAGTAGTAGTAGTAGTAGTATAGTAGTAGTAGGAGATATAGTAGTAGTAGTGGTAGTAGTAGAAGCAGCAGCAGCAGCAGCAGCAGTAGTAGTAGTAGTAGCCGTAGTAGTAGTAGTAGCAGCAGCGGTAGTAGTAGTAGTAGTAGTAGTAGTAGTAGTAGTAGTAGTAGTAGTAGTAGTAGTAGTAGTAGTAGTAGTAGTAGTAGTAGTAGAAAAAGTAGTAGTAGTAGTAGTAGTAGTAGTAGTAGTAGTAGTAGTAGTAGTAATAGTAGTATAGTGGTAGCAGTTGTAGTAGTAGTAGTAGCAATAGTTGTAATAGTATTAATAGTAAGAACCTCAGCAGCACTACCGTCAACATAAGTGGTGCCGTTTTATTTGTCAATTCTACTATATCGGAAAATCAAGAACACAAGTCATTTATAAAAAAAATCATTATTTCAACCGGCGGCTTTTAGCACTACGAAGAATAATCTGGTCTCGCGGGTCTAATCACAAGCCGCTGTATCTGCATCTTCTCACAGTTAAGTGGTGGACGGGACGCCCATTATTTGTCATGACTAAAGGGCGTGTCCACGTGCAGTGTCTCCTCCCCTGTCCCTTCCCTTTCTCTTCCCCCTCCCTTTTCCCGCAGCCCCCTAACCTCCCCCAGCTCGCTACAGACAGGAACAGTGGAGTTGGCCTCGCCCCGTCCCTGACTCACAGACGACGGTTGGTGACTGTCCGCCACCGTTAACGGCAGACTTTGGAACCAGGGAGACCCCGCGCGGAGCATAATAAAGAGTGAGGAAACTGTGCTCATTCCGCGGAAGTGCACAAGAACGTTACTAATCCATTGGGGCTGATGGAGTCTGGAATGCCGGCCTTAAAGAAGGCAAGGTAGGGAAGGGAAAGGCGAGCAAGTATAGTAGTAGTAGTAGTAGTAGTAGTAGTAGTAGTAGTAGTAGTAGTAGTAGTAGTATGTTATGACCGCAGGGCGTGTCCTCATGCAGTGCCTCTTTCCTTTCTCTCACCCCTCCCTTCCCTCCCTCATCCCGCAGCCGCAGAAGACAACTCGAAGGGACGGGACGGAATTCTTTGAAAGTACACAGAAAACATGGTAAAAAACGTGGAAAGATGATGAGTATAATCAAAGATAAGTTTAGCAAATAAAAAAAAAAAAAAAAAAATATATATATATATATATATATATATATATATATATATATATATATATATATATATATATATATATATATATATATATATATATATATATATAAGTCAACAAGTTTCATACTGACAAACAAGTCTGCACAAGTAATATAAATGTGCAGCACAAAGAAGGAAAAGAAGGGAATGCAGGTGAGCCATTGTTCTGCCAAGGTTCTACCTGGTCCCTTCTCTCTCTCTCTCTCTCTCTCTCTCTCTCTCTCTCTCTCTCTCTCTCTCTCTCTCTCTCAGCAGGTGCCCTTTCCGTACCGCTGAGGCTCGAAGTGGTTTAACAAAACTCGGGTCATTCACTGAACGTCATCTGGTGTCGCGTCATTCACTGTGGAAATGTACTAAGACGGCTGACGGTAACTTACAGCACACGGCGTTCAGCTCGTCCATGTGTCCCGCCTGTCAGTAGCTGCTCATTAATCCCGGTGAGAGATCTGCCATGTAGAGGCTTATGGAGCAGCCCTACGGAGCCGTGTCAGTGTTGCTGAGGACGAAGTTTGCATGGTAATGGTTGCAGCCGCCATTCATAATATGTATTATTCGTCTTACAGTATGATCAGGGAACTTCATTTTGTTACAGGATGAAGAACGCAATTTATGGTCGATGTCCATCCGAATGACGACACTCTTGACCCCTGCGTTTTGTTATGATATTGTACATCCTACAGATAAATTAATGACTGGAAACTATTTATCTCCAGAATCTGTCTGACATTCCGAGGCTGGAGCCGACGGCCTGGCCGCCATGTTTTCCCGAGATGACGCCTCGGGCAGCGTAAAGCCCACTCACCCTGCCAGGCGCACGACGCCCAGCCGTTGCGATGCTTGCCGGATGCTAACGCGTTAGGGAGGCTTAGCTTCAGAGGCAGGTAAGGACAACGGTTTTTTTTTTTTTTTTTTTTACACTTATGGAGGGTATAAGTCCATTACGAATTTCTTTGGTTGGTGGAATATTAGGACCGGTACAACATTTGTTAGTTGGTCCATCAACCCTCAAGCCCACTCGTCGCGACCCTCTGCTGATACCATCTCTCACGCCTCCCACCCGCCTTCGCCCGCTTCCATATCTCTTGTGCTAGGTCTCGGCGATGCCTCACACCCGCGCCTTGAACGAACCATTAAGGAACCTGAGTTGTCCGAGTTAAAGAACAGGCCGACAGTTTGAGAGGTGACCAGATCGCCAGGGAGCCGGTTATATTGTACAGGCTGCAGGAGACTGAGCCTCACGCTAAAATTTCATATTCATTTTCTCAATTTCACAAAGCATCACCTTTCACAAGGGTAATTAGTTACGTTTCCAGCTAACTATCCATGTTGCAAAAGTCTTGATTCATCTTATGGAAAAGGCTGTTCCAACGTTATCCACATGTTTAAACAAACTGATGACAGCATGAAAGCTCTCTCATGGCGAAAGTTTTTTTTCCATTTTTATATCCTCGGATGTGGTCATTCCTGTCCACATCCAGCTATAGACAACAGCTATATATATGGCTCGTCTGCATTACTGCATACCACATTTTCCAGCCCTGATGAAACCTTGTTGCCCCCTCCTTCCTCTCCTTTCTTATTTGTAGCGCGTTCGTATCAGCAGTGATATATAATTATATATATATATATATATATATATATATATATATATATATATATATATATATATATATATATATATATATATATATATATATATATATATATATATATATATATATATATATTAGTCTAGTACATGAGCTGCATTGCCATATCCTTCTCGTCAGTGGAGGAGACTGATCACATTCCAGCTACTTCCTTCATCAGGGGCAAGAGCTCCACAGAACCGGTCCCCTCTCCACTCCCCCTACTGACCTGCGCCCATCACCTGCAGGCAGCCCAAACCCTTATGCAGAAAACGCGCATCTCCATACAAAAGTCATTTATCACTGCTTCTCAGACCTGTGCAGCCTTCCCGCTGCCCCCCACCTGCCGCCTCCTCCCCCAACTCAAACTACAATCATAAAGCAAGATGAGAAACGAGAGACTTTATAGTCCATTCCATCAGTGCGTATGTATTGTAAATTTACGAGTTTATTCATGTTACAAGTATTCTGCGTCTTTACACCGTGGAATTTCTTAACCACAGCAGTCAACCATCACGACAATCAGCCACCGTGAACAACCATCTGAGGCCACAATGAAGTCAATCTACCACTTATATCTCCTGTTTTCTCATTCAACAAAAGTTGGCTGGGTATCAATGCTTGTTTGACGATATATGTTGCTAGCTTTTGTAATCAGTCATATTTATCTCTCACTTCACCCTACTGTGTTATATGGTTACAGATACGTGTTATTCAAACTATAGACCATAAGTATATAGCTCTTGTCACCGTGCACGAGCGTCACAATCCATCGAAAGATGCGCTCGATTTCTTTATAGAGGCGCCAAGTCCAGGCCTCCCACTTGTTAGGCCACCCTAAGGCTCCTCCGGCCACTGTTTGAAACAAAATAGTCCACTCGACATGTGAGGGGCCGACCGCCAGCTGGCACAACCGTACCATCTCGCCCTTTACTATGTGCTCTCATTATACCTTCCCGTAAAGCACCAATTTATCACCTCATTTTGGATTTCTTTAATCCTAAAGCCTTGTTTACTCTTCCAATGTCCAAACTTACAAATTCGAAATTTTAAATACAAAAATGGGGTCCCACATACCACATACGATCTGGCCACCAAGGCAAGCCGCTCCGGCTTCCACGCACACAAACACGAGGATCCACCTTTGGTAACTAGACGCACATTGCAGAATAACAAATGATGTATTATTCAGGGTCCATCAACGTCCACGGAGCAGATATAATATAAAACTGAAGTCTCGCTCTTCATTCTTTAACATTGTCTGCCTCCATGGTTAATTAATGCTTTATACAGTGGGCACCAAGACAGGCTTGGGAAGACGAGTACCTCGCATTGAACTGTAATAATTTATTGACACGGGTGCAGCACTTCCATCCCCTATGGCATCACATACACTGGAAACCTTTCCGTGTCATTTCACCACACGGACTTGGCCCGCCCCTTTCCCTTCTAATCATCCATCACTGACCACTCCTGAGTTTTCTGGTCTAGACTTTGATTAATTAAGGAACAATTATCACTGTGAAACAAATCATCATAATACACTTAATTACAAATATCATTCCAGTTCCCATAATATTAATGTGTTATACAGGGACTAATACTTATGACTAACAATTTGCGAGTTTTGCTTCGGCCTTGACAGAACAAACAGTACAAGGAAGACATACTCACGAGTGCACCGAGAGCATTGAAGTGGCAAGGATGACCTGCATGGCACACGAAGCCCAGGGCGTGCAGCGTGGTGAGGTACCTCTAACTTGACTCTTCCTTTCCACCTAAATGCGAAATTGAGTATCATCAAAATAATCTTCAATGGGGGAAAGCATGATTTTTTGTTGTGTGGAAGAAACTTTTCCTCCTGCAACAGAGAACAAAGGGGAAGTAGAGGGGGGAGAACAGGAAATGGTAAATCTAGAAGTATGGATGAAGACGGGACGACAGGGAAGGAAATAATAAAGGAAAGGAGATGAAAGAAGAGAAAAAGAGGTAGACGAAAAGAATGGAAAGTAGGGAAAAATCAATTACTCAATGGGGGCATACGCCGGGCGGGCGGCCCGTTGCCCCGCCCACTCTTTGACGCCAAGTTCGGGGGTCCCTCCGGGCAAGTCCCCATACTTGCTCAAAGCCACGAATTTTGTGGGCGTCCCCTTGGCCTCCTCCACTCAGGATTGTCTCTTACAGAGACAACCTGATGAGCAGAGTCGGATTCTGAGCCGGAGTTGGCGTTGACGGATTCGCCGGTTTGGCACAAAGTCATTCCAGCGATTTCCCATGATTCTACGTAGACATTTTTACCAAAAGCATAAATCCTCCTATCCAAGTCCCTATTTAGTGTCCATGTCTCACAGCCATTGAGTGAGAAAAGAAGCACAAGGGACTTGAAGACCTTGCTGACTTGCTAAGCGAGTCCATAACATCGTGGGCCAACCCAATCCGCCGTAAGACTTCCTGGCGAGACCCACCGTTGTTCTGAACTACGCCACCAAGGTAGAGGAAATAGAGGAAAAAAACTGTTACATAATAGTACAAAAGGACCTGCGGGCAGTGTGTGCTGCATGGAGTCCTCCCCGGTGTCCTGGAGGCCGTGCGGGGGGAGGTCAACGTACTCAGGTTTTCATTGCCGAGAGGAGTGAGGGGAAGGGAGAAAGAGAGTAGGACAGGGCTACTGGTAAGGTTAATTGTGACAGGAACGCCGCACGTCCTCCCCGTACCCGACACATGGCAGGAACCCTCCATTCCCCTCCCTGCGCCATCCTTGCTCCCTGTGCCCCCCTCCTTCCTGTCACTCGCCTCGTGTAGGTATTTCCATTGATGGATGTGAAGGGCCGAACCGTCAGCGTGACGCTCTCTTCCTCAGGCTATGGAATTACGACGAAGCCGGCGAGAGAATGTCAAGCTGACT
Source organism: Eriocheir sinensis (assembly GCF_024679095.1). NCBI lineage: Eukaryota > Metazoa > Arthropoda > Malacostraca > Decapoda > Varunidae > Eriocheir > Eriocheir sinensis. Next base: position 563,737 of record NC_066554.1, on the reverse strand, counting down.
GAGGACTTGGCTCGCCCCTTTCCCTTCCAACAATCCATCACGGACCACTCCTCTCATCATCATCATTTACTTTGCATGTTTACTACCCTCGGTATTCACTGACTCATCTACCTTTTCTACGCTAACGTCTCCTTTCACCCCCTCCCCCCTCTCCCCTCCCCACTACTCTTACGTCACAACATTCTCAATACGCGTCTTACCAACATTGCTTTGTGGTAGGCCCCATTACTAACGCTGTGGGCATTGTATGTATGTATGTCTGGTTGACTGAAAGGTTTGCATGTTTTAGTTCGTAAAATGTAAATAAACAAAATAAATAAATAAACTAACAAAATTGTGGACTTTATGAAACAAAATCAAATAATTATCAAATAATAATAATAATAATAATAATAATAATAATAATAATAATAATAATAATAATAATAATAATAATAATAATAATAACAACAATTATTACTATTATCGTTATACACCAAACCTCCACCCAAATCCTCCAACCTTCATCCTAATCCCAAACCCTCACCCTCAACCCCAACCCATACCCCAATCCCAAATCTCTACTCCAAACCCCGAACCTCTACCCTCAACCCAAACCCATACCCCAACCCAAACCACTACCCCCGAACCCTTTACCTCTACCCCCATCCCCAAACTCACCCCCAGTCTCCAACCTTATCCCCAACCCCAAGCCTCTACCCTCAACCCCTACCCATACCCCAACCCCTCAACCAACCGCCATCCCAATCACAAACCTTCACCCTCAACCCCAACCTCAACCCACGACCTTCACCCCCAACCTATTCCCCAACCCCCACCCAGCCCCAGCTTCGACCCCTAACCCCCAGCCTCGACCTTATCTACCTCCGCCACTCCCCCACCATTACCTCCCTATCCACTATCACCCCAATCCCCTCCACTCACTACCCCTAACCCCATCCGCTCCTCCTTCCACACTCATACACTTACCCACCACCCCAAGCTACTCTTATCCCACCACCCACCCCTCACGTCCAATGCTCTACCCCTCACCTCTCCAACCCCCCACCCCAACCCCTCATACCCAACCTATCACATTCTCCCCACCCGCCATCTACCCCTCCACACAATCCCCAGTCCAACTTCCCATTGCTGACCCCCACGCCCCGTAACCATCACCGCAATCCCTCATCTTCACACGCTACTTTCCCCCTCCCCTCCTCCCCACACTCCCCTCACCATTACTCACACCCTCCCCACAGTCCCCCCTTACCCCACACCTCATCTCCCTATCGAAGAATAATAATTATTGAGGATAACCCACATGACACCTATATTCATTTCACCAAATCTGGACAGACAAACTACACACACACACACACACACACACACACACACACACACACACACACACACACACACACACACACACACTTAAAAAGAAGCAATAAATTCTTCCTCCTGAATTATGATATGATAGAATTGTTCCTCGGAAAATGTTGACACACCAAGCTGAAAACATTTACTCTCTCACTGCGCGGCTGGTAAATCATTATCATTACTAATATTTTTCTTATCATCATCATCATCATCATCATCAGGAAGGTTAGCCCTCAGGTGCCTGTAGCGGGGCGTTAAGGGATATTGGTTACTAAGGAGTGGAAAGTGCATAACGAAACCCCCTCATTTGCCGCTCCGTCCCCCCTCTGCTCCGCACTCCCTCCCCCCTCCTCTTCCCTCCTCCCTCCTCTTCCTTCAATGAACGCCCTCCTTCCTCCTCTCCCCTCCGTGCCGGGTTTCCTCAGCAGTAACTTAATCTCTCTTGGTTTCTCCTTTGTTTACAGGACTGCCGGCCCCTGTGGGTAGTGTTAGTTTGGGGCTATTGGCAACGTCAATGTGTAGCACTTAGACTCGTTGCGTCTCTGGGTCAGGGCCTTGAGGCCTGAGGCCAGTCAGCCCAGCTCACGCCCGTCCTGTATCACGTCCGCACGTACACGTCCGCCCATTGTTGCTTTCCAAAGAATATAAGGACTAAAGCTTTTTTTACAGTGAAGGGAGCAGCTCAAAGACAAAAACAAACCAACTAAAAGCAAAAAAGCCCGCTAAGCGCTGCTTCCGTAAAAGTAAATAGAATTCAGTGGCCAGAGGAGTCAATTTCAGATGGAGAGGTGCCGGTACTCCCCTCTTGAAAGAGTTCAAGTCGTAGGCAGGAGGAAACACTGACGAAGAGAGGCTGTTCAAGATTTTAGTAACAAAAGGGATGAACAAGTGAAGATGCAGGTTTACTCTTGCGTAAAGAATTTGGGTAGATAAGGGACGAGCTGGAGTAGAAAATCGTGTGCAACGAGGCAGCGGGAATGGTGGAGGCAGCATTTAGCAAGTTCAGAAGACCAGTCAACAAGAAATTATCAACAGAAGATAGAGAGAGAGAGGTAAAATTCCGGAGGAATGTAAGAGATAGACGACTGCTAGTAAGAGAAGGTGAGTTGATAAGACATGGAGTCTTTAGCCCTATTCTGTCCAAAAGGCCTGTGTGTGTGTGGAGCCCCCACACACATGAGGTACATAATCCATACGGTAGATAAAGTATTTGTATATGTATAGCATCTGGGAGTAGGAAAAAAAAAACCTGGTGAAGACAATACAGAACACCAAACCTCGAGGACACTGATTCAACAAGAAATTAAATAAGAAGGTTTCAGTTTATATTTTAAGTTAACGATAGGCCGAGAATGTTTATTATGGGAGAAAGGGATAGCTGAGTGTTATCGAATAATAGTGGGGAGATGTTTGGAAGATTGAGTCGAGTTGACAGGTGGAGAAATTTCATTTTTGAGGCATAGAAGGACATAAGTTCCCTCTGACCCATTCAGAAATGATAGCAAGGTCAGAGTTCAAGCGTTCTTTTGCGTCCAGCCTTGAGTCCTGTAATTCTTGTTGGGAGTGTCTTCTGCTTATTATTCTCCCGTTCTCTGCCTTCCTCCCCTCTCTCCATCCTTCTCCTACGCCCTTTTTCCTTCATCATATGAAAGTATTTGTTTCGAAATTCGATGAAATTCAATTTTTTTGGAAACTTTGACCTTGGGCGAACTTTCGAGGTCAAGGTCAAAGGTCAAGGTCAAGGCCATGCAAGGTGCGTCTTTCCATGAGCTAAAATATGAACCAAGTCTGAAGTCTCTACGATGACGAGAACCGAAGTTATGGGCAATCTGACGTTTTGTGCGACCTTGACCTTTGACCTTTGACATTAAAAAATTAATGGGTTCTATTCTGGATGGACACAAAGCTTCCCTGAAAAATTAGTTGAAATATCCGCAAAATTGTGCACAGGAGACTGTTAACGAACAAACAAACAAATAAACATACTGACCGGACCGAAAATATAACCTCCTTCCAACTTCGTTGGCGGAGGTAATAATAATAATAATAATAATAATAATAATAATAATAATAATAATAATAATAATAATAATAATAATAATAATAATAATAATAATAATAATAATAATAATAATAATGACATGAAGAAAACAATAATTATTCATTCACTCCAGTGGTTAAGGAACGTAAGATATTGCACAATAGGAAAAAAAGTACCTCGAAATTACTGGAAGAGTTCAGTTGTTGACAAAATCGTTAGACCAGACAAAAAGGAAAAGTGAACTGCAGGATGTGTGTGTGAGGGGGTTATGTGTGTGTGTGTGTGTGTGTGTGTGTGTGTGTGTGTGTGTGTGTGTGTGTGTGTTAATTCACCATGGTCTAACCACGCGCTGTACTTGCAATCGCCAGCCAGTGCCCTCCCCGCATCGAGATCTAAGTTTATTTAGACCTTGCCTCGAATGAGCTTGGAGCTCGGAAGTGACGTATCTTTGGGTACGGCTGAAACCTTCCACCAACACACCCTGGTTTAAGGAGACTGCCCACCTGTCTCCACTCTGCATGGGAATCGACCCTGAAACCTCTCGTTTGTGTGGCAAGCGTGCTAACCACTGCACTACACAGAGTTCCGTGCATAGGGGTGGTTATGGGGGATACAGGTGTGGGTGTGTAGGGGTGCGTTAAACTTTCTCAAGTCTGATTTCTTACGGAAAAACTGGGCCTGTGTAGACGATGAGGGCCGGCGTGGAGACAGTGTGTGACGAGAAAGGGAGGGGAAGGGAAAGAGGGGAGTAGAGAGAGGGAGGAAGGAAGAATGAGGCAAAGCAGGAGACAGAAAAAAAAAACGAGGCGCGAGAGGAGAGAAGAAGGGAAGCGTGCGTGGACTGGAAAAGAAAAAAAGAGGGAAAAGGGAAGATGCAAAAGGAAGGGAATGTTTGATAGGAGAGAAAGATTATGCCAAAGGAAGTAGGGTTGTGTGTCAGGCCAAGGGTCAAGGGGTGAAGTTAGGTGATGGTACTGCCTGCTTGAAAAAGAAACTCTTTCCCCACTTGTTTACGCCGAGCTTGGGGGATAACTCGCCCTTGGGGGCGAGGGAGCAAGAGATCTAGAGGGGAAATGGACGATGGAGGCTAAAGGAAGGAAGAGGGTGAGGGATATGGACAAAAACGCGGGCAGGGTGTGTGAGGCCACGGCCAACGGTCTTTATTGTGTCCACGTTAAAATATACTTCTTTGGTTGATCACTTACGGTCGCCCGGAGAATGGAGCACTGGGTGTAATCAGACCAGGATTCAGGTGTTTAGATACCAGGGGCTATTCCATCTCAGATCTCCCCCTCGCCACACTCGCAGCTGACTTTCACCTTCACTTCGGAATCGGAAGGTACGTATGGTCAACAATGAATACGCGCCGTCCTGCATCAACAGCCAGTGTGGTAATCGCTAACGTTTTCTCCGGTGAAAGCGCTCTCGTTCGGGTTCCCTTGCAGCAGTTTTAGGCACCACGTGCCCAAAGTAGTCACTGAGTGTGATATATCAACACCCTCGTGTTTTCCTGGCGATAAATATCCCGTAGACCCCTGCCGATAAAACGTTTGACTTGAAAGTAGTGCAAGCGTCGTTTTATAACTACCTTCACGATGTACTTCCTTGTACTCGCCGCAGGTGTTCTCAGACCTGCTACAATGCGAATTAAGAAACAAGAATTATATAACTGATCTCAATTTTGAATTGATATTACTTCACCATTAAATCATCATATACAAACTTCCATCATTTACACATTTCCGTGCGACTGACTGCTATATTATGTATACGCCAGTATTACCTCATTGTCAAAATAAAATGAATGCAATCGTTGCCATGTGAGGCAGACAAAAGAAAAACTGAGCCCCCATTGCAATAAATAACCTCGTATGTTATTATCAGTGAATGTAACTGTGGCGGCGGTGGCCCTGCGGTGCGGCGGTTGTGCAAGTCACAGTAAGCTTAGTGTGAAATTCACCATGGTCTGACCACGTGCTGCGCTGGTGATCCTCAGCCAGTACCTTCCCCGAATAAGCTTGTAGTTTTGATGACGGAGCTTCGATTACGGTTGGAACCTCACATCACACTCACACGCACCCAGAAGGCGGGACACAACCCCTGAATGGCACCCGGTACTTATTCACTACTGGGTGGACACAGGACAGGGGGTATGGATTAAATGAGACCCTATCCGTGTCCAGTAATCAAACCCTGAACCTCACGGTTGTGAGGCAAGTGTGCTAACTACTGCATCACGGCGCTTCACGCTGTGTGTGTGTTGGGGTGGGCGTACTGGTGAGGGGGGAGGTTCACTTTCCAATGAATGTCTCAGTGATGAGCGGGAGTTTATGGGTTATTTTGTACCGAAGAATGTATGAGCTCAATAGAATCGAATATGGCAAGAATTAGTTTCTTTATCCCAACACGTTAGAGCTACCTATATGAGCCCCTACAAGACATTACAAGGAAAAGCAATGAGGCTCTCACAACTATCAAGATATACAACTAGTAGTGGTCATTTTTATACCCTAATATACCATTCACATAATACCATTTAGCATTATGAGGACAACGATTTACAGATATGATCATCCCCATCCCACCCTCCTACAAGAGACTAAGATTAGAGGACAAGGTTTTAACCAGCAATCAGGAAGACTTTGGAATGCTAAGAATTTCATCACTGAGGAGGCACGCTGAAATGATATGATCATTATGCCCCCCCCCCTCCCCCCCCCCCCGGTCCGGGTTTGGCGTCGTAGGGTGGTCGAGGCGACGCACCCCCCTGGCGTATGCCCCATTGATTAACTGATTTATTATGCACACGGACGAGGTCGTCATTCTGATTTAAAGGAAAATGTCATTTCTCATTTCAGACCACTACAGGACGACAGATACAAAATCAGACCGCATGATAAGGATTCATAACTCATACTGCTGCATAACCCAACCCCGTATTGTTGATAAGCACCAGTCATGACTGCATGGAGTTACGAACAACTCCACTATTCACTGTTAGTGACACTATGAAGATATACTTGGCGTGTTAATGAGGAGACAGTAGGGAGTTCATAAATTTCTATGAAAAACAAGTTTTAGATTTATGTTTTGAGGTAGGTTAAGTGACAGAACTGTATGAACGATATAAGACTATAATTGCGATATAACACAGAGGGAGTTCACATTTACATTATTTCACATGTCAAAAAATGAAAAACCTCAATTTTAAGGCACATACATGTTACCTCTTGGAACTCGGGGATGAGACTAGATATTTGTTTTGTCTGGCGGAAGACCAAGGCCGGAAAAGGAGTACCTGATGACTCAGGTACTTGGACACCTTAAGCAACGGACTCTAGTTGGAACAATGATAACTATTAGTATTCCAGCAACGGGAAGTAGTAGCACAGGCATGATTCATGAGGTGCAGCAAGTGGCTAGACGATACTCGAGTAGCTGAGATGGGGAATCGTTAGGAAATAAATGATGACAACTTAACTTGATAGCAACAGTTATAAAGAATGGATCCGTTTGAAAGAATGGTATCACAAATGCTTTGTGAGCAAATAGTTTGTACAGGTAAACGGTGAAGACGGGGCAGCGGCAGCCTGGGAAGGCGGGAGGGGCAGCAGGCAGAGTCTGGCGGGTGCGGGTGACCACGTAACGGTTTAGTGCGGGGTCGGCGGGCAGATGGCGGTGGTGTGGCGGGACGGCTGAGGCCCGCAGCTCCGCCACCCGCCTCAGTCGTGCCCAAGACACCAGGTCGTTCGGGTTTTCTTCCGCCCACATTAAGATACGCCCACCCTCGACACTGAAGAATTCTGGGGACCCTGAGGTACCTAGTTGTTCCTGTGGTGGATGACAAGACTGCGGCTTGGCATAAGACTAATACCACCATTCGTCTCCCCATGTGGCGGTGCATTTTCCGTCTCTGGTTCCTCTTATTGCGGTAATGGTCCCTCGCGAAGGAGAAGCTTCATGAGCTTGTCCCGACGTGGCGGTCGACAGTGTCGAACAAGTGACCGGTCAAGTTCTTGGCTTCGAAGGGAAGTGTGGGGCTGTTGCGGACACCTGGTAAGCGTGAGTGATGGTGCCTGAGTGGTGCGGTGACGCGCAACCTTCACCTCTGGGAATTACCTACCATCGCCGCACACACCACTGCTGCGTCCTGCTGTCTTCAGCACTATTCAGATTATCAGCCTATTCTGCTAGTCTTAATATAAATTTGTAAGTATAACTCGTTTTTATAAGTAACTTTTTCATGTAAATATTTAGTTTTTTTTTTAAATTTTACGTAACATTCTGCAGAAAAACTAAATAATGAACTACCACTATCATAAAAGAGTAATGCAAAGGAAAACGTGAGTAAAGGACCTGGAGATGTCAACGCCACAGAGAGAGGAAGCCAGGCGGCCTTTGGGGTCGCTCCACCGTGGGAACATAATTATTACCCCGGTCGCCACACACACTTCCTGTATCGTAGGCAGGAGTTCATATAATCCTCAGCCTGTATCATTCCACTGCAGGGCATAGCCATCTCCAAAGCGTTTCCAATAGTTTTTTTGTGTGCGCCCTTTTTTTTTTTTTTCATTATCAATGTAAAAGTTTTCTAAACTTGTTACTTTTATCACACCACAGCTAAATGTCCTCCCTTGAGTCTTTATTTATAATCTATTTCCCAATCTATCACTTTCTGTCCATGTGTTGTTTTCGCTCCTACATATGTTCTGACCATGCCCTTTTTTTTTATTTTAATGACCTCTGTATTGTCATCTACTTTTGTCTCTTCTTTTATCGATTTGCGGTGTCTTAGCCATTAAAGTGATACCCAGCATCGTTCTCTCCATCCCTCTTTCAGCACTTCTCAATATCCTTTCTAAAAACTTGGACAGTGTTCATGTCTCTGATTCATGTGCCATGGCAAGGAGGACACACTGACTGAAAAAAACTTTTCTCAAACTTTACCTTAATCCGAAAACAATCCCAATAATATGCGTATTTTTCTATTTCCGGTTCTAGTGAGGGATTAACGTGTATATGTTGTTCTAGGTATTGTAAGGTAAACCTGAGAAGCGGATGTATATATCCTCATATTTAACATACAACTATGTACTAATGGTCTTCGATTAAAACCCTCCTGTTTTGGCGTTGATGTGTGCAGCGACCACTCGCTTTTTACTGCCACCAGACTTTTAGTAAATTTTCATTTAAGTGATTGATTCAGTAAATTTTCATTTAAGTGATTGGAACACTTTCTGAAAAATAATAATCAAATTTATAAACATGACCCTTAAATATATTAGCTTTACCGGAATAAAATTGGCACGCTTCCATTAAAACAAGTATATTTACTTT